>NW_019175945.1:511397-531397 GCF_002260705.1 Seriola dumerili
TATCGGCCAAACCTAATGGACAAAGCTGGCTGTGGTGTTTGCAGCATCTCATCTGTTGAAAGAGGCTACATCTCATGACGATGGATTTGATTTCTGTGGCCACATCAAAGACTGCAATTGCTCCCAGGCCTTTCATTTAGACCAAACAGAGAAAAGATGAATAGAAGCAGATGTACAGTGGTCCACACTGCCAACAAACTGCACAACAGAGCCTTCATGAGCTTCACTGCTGCAGAGGTTTTTCACAACCAAGATTCAAGAAAGGTTGTTGAAGTTTAAGAGTTATAAATAGTAGTAGTTATAAGAATATAATTATACACAATGAAAATAAGGAGAATAGGATTTATTATAATATTGAACATGTTTACAGGTTTATAATCCACTTCACTGTCATCCATTCTTCTCTCAGTCTTTGGTTATGTCTCCTACAGTTCTACGAAACAAAGCTTGTCAGATCTCTGTTAACTGTCCAGTATGACTGCATTGCATTTAGTATTGAAATATTTCCTCTGAAAGCATTGTATCAGATTTATATCTAGCCAACCATTATCATGGAGCTGGTTTGTCCACTTGCCATCAACCAATCAGACACAAGAAAAGCAGTCCTGTGACCTGACCTCAGCCGAGAATAGTTCCAAAACAAGACAATGCAGTGATGCAATGCACAATCCTCTCTAGATGTTTAATACTTACTTACTTACTTACTTACTGCCCAACAAAGGATCACAACTCCTGTCTGTTCCAGGCCAGAGTCTTAACAGTTCCCCAGGTGTGGTGTAGGGTCTCCAGCTCTCCACTGTCCAACGCCAGGTGTTCTTGGTCTGCCTCTTTTTCATTTTCCGTCCCCTGTCCAGTGAAGGGCAGTTCGGGTGATGTTGTCCTGCTGTCTTCAGATGACATGCCCGATCCATCTCCATCGCCTTCGCCTTCTCATGGTGATGGTGGCCATATTGTCTGCCTGCAGCGGGCAAGTAGAAGGGAAGAGGAAAATGAAAGACAAAAGTCCCTTTTACTACAATCATCACCGTCAGTGATTTTTTTCCCTTGCTCCACCTGTGACGATGACACTGAACTTTTGATCTCAGGTTCAGGCATGCCTGGTCTCCAGTTGGTTTTGTGTCTCACTGCGTCAAACTTGGATACAGGACTCAGGTCTGTTTACCTGAAGACCACACTGCCTGCTACCTGAACCACCAGGAAGCATCAGCATATTACAAGACACCACTCTGCCCTGCAGTGCCAACATGTACCTCATAACCTGATACTGTACATTTGTATAACCCAGTGTCCACCATTATCTCTTGTTATTATCCACTGTGGACATAATAGTCTTACTTCTGATGTTGTGCTTGTTAAAATGTTATTCCCAACTCCTAATAGGGCTGTAACAAAAGAAAAAAATCAAGTATGACCAAAGGAAAACTAAGGTGTAATATATTATATTAAATGAACCATGTAGCCTAATCAAACACTACCTTGTAGATATAATGTTGTTCCATTCATTCACAGTGTTTCTGCTGCCTTATTTGGCCAAGAGGCTCATGTTACTGGAAGGCAGCTGCATTTTCAACAAACGGCCTTATCGTATCTGTTGAGCACAGCTCGCAAATTGTCTCCATTTTATGTTGGCAGAGTAACAATAACCTGGTTTATGGACGGGGCAGTGGGGGCACGCAGCGAGTCAGATGGATGGTGCACTCTGCAAACTCTCTCTTCTGGACATGATACAGATTCACATCAAATATGATTTTATTTTAGTTTCTAGAGCTTTCTGGGCTGTAGTGTAGGCAGAGAGAATAAAACAAAGTATGAGCAGTTACACCATTATTCATAAAAACCAACATATTTGTGTGAATAGTAGAGGTTATACCCGGCCATATGGAGAAGATTGGCATTTATGGTGAATATGTTAGATATAAAAAATAAAAAAAAATCTTCAGCTGCCAGTTGTGAATATTAAAAAATACCATCCCTGTGACTAATACTTCCAAATAAATGAAAAGAAGTCTCAATATTCCTCTGAAGAGAATCAGCTAAATTCTAAAGAATATGTCAAATATGTCATTGTATTTCATTGTTGATTGTTGGAATTCACATGTCGCTCTGTGGTCCAGAAAACGAATTGCCAAAATTGAGATTCTGGGCAGAAGTATTCATTTCAATTCAAGAAACTTTATTTGTCCCCAGGGGTGAATTTAAGAGGCACACAGCATAGATATAAAAAACACACACAAAAAACCCAAACAGTGCACACATGAAGAAAAAACACTCACCAACAGTGCAAAAACTGTAACCTGTAATATTATAATGAGAATGACAGTAACATGGGAGAATGACATTACCAGTGCAAATGAATACACAGTACACATAAATGCACTTTTCATGCAATCAAAGTGCTTTACAAAATAAAAGCAATAAAAAACAAACCCCAAACCACCCTCTCGCTCACACATACACAAACACACTCACATTTACACACAGAACAATAAATGACTAAGTAATAAATAAAAACAATAAAAATAAGACAATAATGAAAAGCAAAGATAACGATAGAGTAGAAGAACGAACCAGTAAAACAGCTTAAGATATATAAATAAATAAAATTCATTAAAAGCCAGACTAAAAAGGGAGGTGTCTTGCGTTTGCTTTTAAAAGTATCAACACTTTTAAGAGACTTATAATCACAGCACAGTGACGGAGAGTTGTCATCTACCATTTCAAGATATAAACGTGCATCACAGAGAGCCGCAAGTTTGTGGATGGAAAAATATCTCTCTGAGCATCACTGAGCCAAATCTGATGATTAGTCTGAAAGTAGGGCTTTGCAGCAGAGACTTCCTCTTCCATATGACCCTCAGACATATACATGAGCATTTAGGAATGCTCTCACTCTCACTTAAATTTGCAGAAACGATCCCAGACCCCGTCAGTATGGGCAGTGCGGTTTGGACAAAGCGGTGAAATGAGGCTGGATTTCTTGGCTTGTTGCCCCAGCATTACTACCAGCCCTGCCCTTTACTCTGAGTCATACGTAGGGTAATGTACACACAAGCATGCAGGGACTCATGCACCGTGCAGCTCTCTCTGCATCTGTGGCTCTGTCATTAATTCTGCATCTGTCACTGAGCTCCTTTCAGAGTCATACACAAGCACATTGCTTAAAACCTGATCATATTTTTCTCTATCTCTCATCTACAGACACACACACACACACACACACACACACATTTTTACAAACCTAATATGTCAGTCTACATTCAAGAATGACCTCACCTCTTGAGAGTCTCAGGTTTCATACAAAGCAGACTTACCCAGTGTTCCAAGACACACATATCCCCATACACTCTGTGTTCATTTCTCATATTCACACACACACACGCACGCACGCATGCATGCACACACACTAACACACACACACACAAAGAGAGCATGCATTGAAGGAAGGAGATAAGATGGTCTCATCATAGAAGGGAAGATATAAGAGTAAGTGAAGCCATGCAGGGGGTGGGGGGGTTGGGTGTACGAGGCCACGGGACCAAATTTGGAAAGTGGATCCACCACATTGGAGCAGAAGTCATTCTTTTACAAACATCTGGCCTGCCAAGCTCACAGCTGTACGACCAAACCAACTCTTGTTTTACTAAGATAATTTCACACAGGGGACCATTCTGTCCTTTTCAGACTGCAGGACCAGCAGGAACCGGTTCATGGTTCAAACTCTCATCTGGAATATCACCAGTGTCCTTTTCATTTGGAAAATATCCTGTATTAGTATTGAGGTATGTTTAAACTTCAGGTCAGACAGACACTCAATCTCTTTCCCGAACCGCAGCTCTGTCCAACCATGTTTAAAAAGTCTTACCCTGACTGGGCCCACTGACTTCTCTCACAAAACATCCCAGAGTGTTTCCTTATGGCCTGGTTTAAGGCCGGCCACACCATACATCCTGAGTGACTGGCAGTTATTGGGTGGAATCCCACAGATGGTGGAACTATCAACACACTATTTGTTGGAGGTCTGTAGATATTCAGCAGCTGGCTCGCGTTGGCTTGGCCTATGGTTTGCTTTAGTCTAACAACTACAACAAAGTGACGTGTTTATTCTATTATGATAAGAAGGATTATCTGCAGCTCTCACATATTTGTAAAGGACTTTACTCAATTTGGCTCATTAAGAGGAGGATGGCTGGTGATACTTAGGGAAACTGGCCCTTACTATTTCTCTATGTGAAGACATGCATGTGGTCTGGAATAGATTAGGGAGCATTTGACGTTACAATATTAAGGAGTGTTATAACCTAGCTCGTTTAGGGAAAAGGGAAGCAACCTAGAACCAATGTAATCAGTTAAGCAAATTAATTTATTTGTAAGGAGGTAGAAAAAATTGATACAAACAATATTTGAGGTTAACCAAAAGGGGAAACCGGGCAAATGGATGCTGTTAAAACGAAGAACTAAATATAACCCAAAGAGGACGCTACATAAACAAGAGTTTCAAACCACAGACTGTAAATAAAGGTGGATGTAGCCTCTGTGACGTCACCCACAGGTTTCTGAAGAGTGATTTTGAAGCTCAGAGTGAGCTGCTCCACTGTCGCCATCTTAGCATTGTCTGACTCCGCCCCTAACTCCTAGCTAATCCAAAAATGGGCAAAGAGGAGGGGCGTGTGTGTGGAGGCCACACTTAGGTCTGTCGGTTTGTGGCAAGCATATGCTCACCCACCTGTCACTCAAATAGATCATGCCCTCAAGTCTACATAAATCTAAGCCTTAATAAAATGTAAACAGGTGAGTTATATAAACAGGTGTCATGAAGGAGGAAATTAGCTCTAGAGACCAAAGCTGTTTTTGTACCAGGCTGTAAACATGTTTATTTCTGCTGTAAAGTTGGACATTTTAACATGGGAGTCTATGGGGAATGACTCCCTGTTGGAGCCAGACCCTAGTGGTCATTAGAGGAACTGCAGGTTTTAGCACTTCAGTGTTGGCTTCAGTTTTCAGCCTCAGAGGTGGATGCTTGTTTCAAACTACCTTTCTAAAACTAAAATGAAGATAAAACCTCTCTGACTACTCTGCCCTAAAACCAAAAAACAGTCAAACAGCGCTCCTGTTCTTAGTGGATCTAAACAAAAGAGTTTCCTGTGTGTGTGTTGTCAGTTCTAGTTTCTGTAAGCCTAGCCCAGTCCTCAAACAGTCTGAAGAGTACCTCAGTGCTAATTCATGAAGTTAGCCAGGCTTTTGTACTTCAGTTGATTGGTGGGCTGGACCAGGTGCTGCTCTAATCAGGGCTCAACCAGCAAGGAGGGTGGGGACACCTCCAGTAGCTGCAGCCAATCTCAGCTCAAAGACCACACATTCTACATAGTTAGACAATTAGTCATTGGAACCGTAAGTGATTCAGGTGTCAGTGCTTGTTAGAAACCGGCTACACTGTCACTCTCATCCTTTTGCACTTTGATATTAACATTCATGGGTTGAACATTTGACTGCTTCCAGTTTAGAGCTGCTTCGCTTTGCTTTTCATTAGCAATCAATCATCTGGCCTATAAAAGTGATTGGTTAAAGGTGAAAACTGTCTTAGGTGACATTTTCAAATTGAATTTCTTCAACGAACAGTCCAAGATATTCAACTTACAATGACACAAAACCGAGAAAAGCAGCAAATCTCCACATTTGATAACCTTGAACTTTTCAATTGATTGTTAAGTAATGTTCTATCTTTTTTTAATTTGATTGATGAGTCAATTAAACACTTGCTTTTAGCAACACTGATTCCTCTAGAAATATTACACCACACAGACAGGGTTCAGTATATGGTGTCTGACAGCCAGAATTGTATTTTTGAAGCTGCAGTAATCAGCAGTGTAGAGCTAAACTGCTCCCTGCCCAGCACCAAGCAGCAAACAGACAAAGTCAACAACCAGCTATTAAACCACACTGCTGTTCTATGGTGCTTTTTTAGCTTTTTGCTCTATGTATGCTGTACATTTGCTGTGTGGTTCAGTATTAGAGCTCTCATCAACCCCTGTAGGCAGTTGTTCCCACCAGAAAAGGTCTCATTAACCAACAGTATGCTTATGAATTCCAGTTCTTATTGATGATAAAAAAAAAGATGTTAAATGTTTAGATAACAAAAATATCTTTCTTCTTTTTTTATGAACATTCACAAAGTAAATAGTATTTACTATTTAGTATAGTATTTAATAGTAATATTAAAAATGGGGTTTTGTCTCCCAACCCTAATGCTAACTGAATCTGCCCAGCACTAAATCACAGACGGGCAAAGTTAGTGTCTAATGAGGCTAAAGGAGAGTAAATGTTCTGTTTTTCTGTTAGCGTCAGATAGACATGAATATGTAAATAAGCATCTGCTCACTAACACAATAGCCATATACAGTTAATAAGATGATAATATGTCACCGTTGTATTTTTAGCTTGTTCTGATGCCCCAAGTGGCCAAAAAATTTTTTTTTTGCTGCTTTAAAGTTCCTCTCCAGACATGTTTTAACTTTTGTAAAATAATACATCTCCTCTTACTTCCTGGTGGTGGGCAGGCCTCGTGCCCTTTTTAAAATTTAAGTTACCAACAAAAGTGTGTAGACTGTAAAGGTATAACTATGTCAGCCAGTCTGGGAGCCATTCAGTCATGCCACCTCGTATTTGACGTCCATCAGCTGATATTTCCTCTTTCCTCTGTTCCTCCAAAGTGAAGTACATCCGTGAGGTTTCGCCGCTCTTCAAGAAGCCGTCCCTTGTGGCCGACCTGCCATGGGACGGCGTCCGCCCGCAGTCGCCCAGCTACAGCGGCAGCGAGGACTCGGGGTCACCCAAACACAGCAGCTCCTCCTCGTCCAAAGACAGAAAGGTCATCAGCCTGAGGATGTGCTTCATCAGCAGGAACCTGACCATGCCAGATCTGGAGAGCAGGTCTGATATCAGACTCCTTAGTGTTTGTGTGTATGTTTGACAGAAATAGCTGAATAGGTGTGGTTGGTTGTGTGTGTGTTTGACAGAAATAGCTGTGTGTGTGTGTGTGTGTGTGTGTGTGTGTGTGGGTGTGGGTGTGGGTGTGTGTGTGTGTGTGTGTGTGTGTTACCGTTGGGTGTGTCAGTGTGGTTTTGTCCAATTTCTGTTCATTAGATTGGTATGTTTGTTCTGGAAGATAATGAGTTTGGCAAAATAAAAAAAAAGAAAAAGAAAAGCACACAGCAACATTTATAACTGGTTAACAAAGCAATACCAGGACGTAAATCTCTCTCTTAAACACTGATACAACAGATGGATGGTATTGAATTACCAAATAGCAGTATGTCTCTTTTTCGGTGCAGTTTCCCATATGATGTCCCAGTTTTCCAAACTGTTTTCATGAATGTGTTAGATAATTAACCTTTTTTTATCAGTCCACCTTCAGTTTGAACACAGACTATATGGTTTTGGACCTTTGTGTCAGGTAGCTGTGTCAGAACTGTTGTGTATGACAAATAGCATTTAACCATTTGAACCTGACACATGTTGCTCAGTCAACTCAGAACACAGTGAAGTCATACACATGCTCCTGGATCACCTCCAGTATCTCTGAAGTCCACTGGATTATAGACCATCAGATGCTCCTTGTAACTCAGCATCTTGTCTAGTCAATAATCACGTTTAAGTTTCCTCAGACTCTAAACTGGTCCAGTGGTAGTTCAGTGTAAACAGGAACTTCTAGTAGCTATTGCAGCATGACTTTTCATGGTGCCGATTTGCAGAAATGTAAACAAATATTGGCTTTAAAAAACAAGGCAAAGCTAAATGTGCTCACCATCTCCATGGCAACATCAGATTTCACACAGTGTATACCTGGAACCCTGGTTGTAAAATCTTAATTAATTCTATGAGAAAATAAAAAACAATAGCAGTGACAAAAACTCTGTATAAACCATCCAGCACCACTCGCATGCCAAGTGATGGCATTTCTGAGAAGTGTGTGAGTTCTTTAAATGATATCTGGCATGCCTAGTCCCAAAGTAATCTTTAAACTTGTCAATTTATCAAGTCAAATTGAATATGCTATAATTCTCTTTCATTGGTCAAGGGTATGGATGAAGCTCCAGGGAGATCACATCGTATATTCATTTGTATATTTTACAGCTCATTTCAAGCAGATTTCAAATGTGTTCAATGCATTTTCAATAAGATATTTAAAAAATACATCCAAAAAGAAATATCAGTCTTGCACATCTCTTACAACCTGTACACGGCACCGACAGGTGAGGTCCCACACCTTAACACACTTTTGTCATTGTGATCAGATCATGAGCTGTTTACATTATTTTGTCTAGTCCCTGGGCTGCTGATAATATTGGCAAATCTCCTCTCTGCCATTCAGACTTCTGGAGCTCCATTCCCCAGATGGCCAGCACACGGTGGTGCTGCGCTGTAAAGACGGCCCCACTGCCAACTCCTGGTTCACTGCCATCCACACCAACATTGCTGCCCTGCTGCCACAGACCCTGGCTCACATCAACGCCTACCTAGGGGCCTCGTCCTCGACCTCCACACACCCCCACCTCAAACACATCGGGTGGTTGGCTGAACAGGTATTTTCAGCTGCATTCTATAAAATACATGTGATTACTGGTGTCACAACAACAGAGGAGCAAGGTCTTTTAAACTGAATGTCTGTTCAATATCCTTCAAACTAATTTCACTATAAAGTAGGGTTAGGTTGCCATACCTGGTTTTATTTTGGATCTCTCACATCATCTTTTATCTCTCCTTGATATTTTTTACTAGTAAAGAGAGCAAAACAAAATATTCATATTGCAAGCATCTCATTTAGCCAGTACTGACCATCGCTTTCGCCATTTAAAGAACAGTTCAGCATTTGGGAAATCTGTTTTTCTGCGTTAGAGGAGAAGATAGATACCACTCTCATGGCTGAGTGCTCAATATGAAGCTAGAGCTAGCTTAGCACAAACAGTGGAAGCAGAAGGAAACAGCAAGCCAGGCTCTGTCCAAATGTTAAAAAAAAAAAACAGCATCAATGAAGCTTATTAATTAACATGTGTCATTTGTTTAATCTTTGTGACACATCGTTGTTTGACAGTGGGTTATTTGCAGGAACCTTTTGAAGCCCCCCTTTTTCTTGTCTTTGTGCTAAGTGCCTGCTGGCTTCAGCTCACAGCATACAAACATGAAAGTGATATTGATCTTCTCTTGTAGCTAATTAATTGCATTTGGCCCAAATAATCAAACTATAAATGTTGTTTTTATCAGCACATGCATAGATGGTCGTATGGGAATACACAAGGAAGCGCACTCTTCCTGTACGCTGCTGCAGTTCTGACGTTAGAGCAGAGATGGCAGCCTGTATGTTTGAGGTCTTGGTACATGCAGTGATAATGGAAGCCTATAGGGGACTATATTAAAATGATAATGTAAACTTGAAAAGAAAAATAGTTGTATTTGTATCATAATTTTCCACATATGTATGTTATTTGAGTAAAAATGAAAATGCAGTAATCCAGTTTTCATTCTCACATACTCATGTGGGCGTCTATGACCATGTTAGAATTAAAATGGTCCACTGTACATCCGCTTACAACTTTGAAAATCAAATGTCTAATTGCTTTTCCATATTCATTTTAATATGGTCATAGACGCCCTGAAAGTGAAAAGGAAAATTGGATTATGTCATTTTCATTTTCATTCAAATAACACTTACAGTACACATGTGTACACAATATAGTCCCCTATAGACTTTCATATCACTGCATGTACCAAGACCGCAAACATACAGGCAGCCACACAGCAGCACACAGGAAGAGTGTGTTTCCTTGACCTAACTTTAGACCTAAATTGAAACACATTCAATCCACATCCAGGAACAAGACTCTTACTCTGAAAAAACATCTTTTCACTTTGATGAAGTGTTCGTTCAAGGTCATGTTGAATGTATGGATGTGTGGCTCTGTTTATCTTGACCGGGCTCAAACAGGAAACACCAATGGGAGTTTCCGTTGCATTACACTATTTCCTGTAGAGCCCACCTTCTCACCACAATTGTACTCACAAACACACTGTCTGGTTTAATGTCATTGCTTCTCAGTTGAACTCCACCAACGCTGCAGTCACTCAGACAACCACACAACTGTCAGTGTAACTCCTCTCCAGCTGTACGCTATCAAACTACATCACTATACCTTCACTTGTCAAAACAATCACTGTACCCTCAACCTGTCAGTCTGCACACGACACCACATCACTATGCCTGTGCCAGTCTCACTGCATCAGTATATCTGTTCACCATCAAAACAATCACTGGACCTGTTGTGACTCCCTCCAGGAAATAGACCGCACCACGATTCACTGTTACTGATGGATTTCTTCGTCTTCTGCACTTCTAACGGCACCATCATCACCACTGTCAAACTAATTAGATACACAACATTGTACAAAATAAACACACACTCATATTACAACAAACTACAGAAACTTAACTATAAACATACACAACAACACATAAGCATGTAAATAAACACCTCACTGACTTCACATGACCAAGAGGGAATGAATGGACTAAATATAAATCTGTGTCACCTTTTAATTTAAACATTAACGGACTACAAAAACGGAACTGTCTGTCAACTTCATGTGTTTCTCTGAAGGAAACTGTTACAACTTAAAGTGTCCCCGTGCAACACAGGCACAAACTCAGTTCCTGCATCCTGCATCAAGCCAATGCAAATAAAACATATCATATAATCATATAACATAAAATAAATCATATAAATAATGTGTGCCAACAAAACTTATCAAATGATAACATAAATATATTATATTTTTATGGCGGTTAAACCTTTATTGTGTCAATCTGCATTATACCTGCACCCATATCCTGTTGTAGTTTATACCCCATCAAATAAACTATACCCAACATCTGTAGATTAGATTAGATTAGATTCAACTTTATTGTCATTGCACAGAGTACACGTACTAAGACAACGAAATGCAGTTAGTATCTAACCAGAAGTGCAAAAGAGCAGTTAAAGTGCAAGTGTGTGCTGTACAGGTATGTAAAGTGAGGGTGTGCATAAGTAAAGTGGAGATGTGCATATGTAGGGTACAATAAATTACACTGTGAATTACAATGAATTACAATGATGAGGTAGCGAATTACAATGATGAGGTAGCGGGAATAAATACAGTGAGTGCTAGACAATGAGTAGAGACGGTTCAGAACAGTTCAGTGCAAGTGCCAAGTGTATCAAACAACATCACTATAACATACCCAATACCCCACGGTAGTTTATACCCCACCAAACTATTTTTTAATTTTTTCACATTTAATAAGTGAATAATTAAGTTTATACATCATCAGCACAACTGAACCCATCTGCTCAATGTTCTAGCACACACCATTCTCGTAGGGCTGGAGAGAGTGGCCGGGGGAACCTGGATGCATTGCTGCCTTTGACCTCTGACATCTCCCCTGACTTTTCCTCCTCAGGTCCAGCTGGACGGTGGACGGCAGCAGTATAGGCCGGTGGTCATGGCGCTGACGGAGAAGGACATCCTGCTGTTTGAATCGGTGCCGTGGAGCAGAGAGTCCTGGTCCATGCCTCTGCTTACACACCCACTGCTAGCCACCAGGTAAAGACAACAGACAGCAGGGAGTTTTCCACAACTGTAAAATGGGTTTATCATTCCTTTGTTTTTCAGAACTGATGTTTATACTATTAAAATGTGTTTGAATGGGACATTTTTGCAAGTAAACTGTTGATTCTCTGCAAGGCGTCGTTAAATGTTCAAACAGCACATCAGCTGACTGTTGAGCACTGGTCAGGACTTTTCATCTAATGACACCATATGTTCAACAAACTGTAATGTATGGTAAGTACCTGGAGGTTTACAGTTTCAAATGTGAGATATGAAACTGAAACGTGAAGGGGAAACTTCAGCAGGGAACCCCCACCCTCCAAAAGTACAGGAAAGTACACTGACTAGATCAGTAAATGCTGTGGGTCAGTCACCTCAGAGACCAGGATCCTCAGAGACCAGGACCCCCTCACCAACTTTAATAAGCGGCTTAAGATGACATGAGCAAATTCTATCAGGAGTCTTATGCGAGATGACTTTGAGGATGTGAAGTGTGCCTGTGTTTTCATGTCTCTCTCTGTCTCTCTCTCTCTCCAGACTGGTTCATTCCGGCAGTGCGCGGGGATCTCCCGCCCAGGGGTCAGACCTGGTGTTTGCCACTCGGACGGGCACAGGACGGGGCATCGAGTCCCACGTCTTTCGAGTGGAGACCCACTGGGATCTGTCTTCGTGGACGCGAGCATTGGTGCAGGGGGCACATGCTGCCGCAGAGCTCATCAAAGAAGTCTCTATTGGTGAGTGTGGGTGTGTGCTGTAGGTGATTAGTCTGTGGTAAGAGTTTGACATCAGTCCCATCAGTCCCATAATTCCCTGTGCGGACTGTATTATTCTCCCTATAACCAGCACTGCACACTCTTATGCTACTGTAACGATATCTCAGTAACACCTCGAGGGAATTTCTTCAGATTTGGCACAAACATTCACCTGCACTCAAGAACAAACTAGTTAGACTTTGATGGCCAAAGGTCAAAGGTCAGTGTGACCTCACAAAACACTTTTTCGGCCATTCCTCGAGACTTGACACAACAATTCAGTAGGAGGAGGCAGACGACCACGAGGAGGGGATTCTAGTTTTTAAGATATAGTTTGTAGCATTGTTCATCATTATTCATCACTGTTATACTGATTTACATAATGTTATAATATTGTAGGTGTTGATCACAGCTGAGCAATGGACCAAATTTATCAACATTATGAATCTTCATTTATCCTCACAAATGTTCAATAAATAAAGTGACAAAAGCTCCAACAAGCAGTGACATCCACAAGTACAAAGTACATTTATTCACACACTGGATGAAAATGCAATTTGGCAACATTTGTACTTTACTTGATTATATATTAAGTAAGTAAAGTTTATTTATGTAGCAGCTTTCACAGATAAAAATCACAAAGTGCTTCACAATAAATAGTAAAAGACATAGAAACACAGTGGGGAGACTTAAAATCAGACCGACATAAAAACCCTCGCCAACAGAGTCTTCAACTGCTTTTTAAAAGAATCATCAGAATTTAAGCAACGTAAAAAATGGTGGCATTCCACAGTCTGGGTGCCACTGCTTGAAAGGATTTAATGTTACATAATACCTCGTATCCACTACGTCTCAGAAGGAGTTATTGCATTGTTATTCCTCTTTATACATTTAACATTGCTGTAGGTTTAACCACCACACAGTATATTAGATAGTTCAGCTTTATGCTCCTTCTCAGCCACTGCGTTCCTCCAAGGAATGATGTCTGGCACTGCCAGACTGTTCTGGTCTGTGGTTCCCTGATGGTGGAACAAGCTACTGAACACTATCAGAGCAGGAGCGTCTCTCTCTGTCTTCAAGAATCTGTTGAAGACTCAGAGACAGAGAGACTTCCTCTCCAACACCTCTAACACCCTGACATGTCTAACCAGCTCTTACTATCAGCTCTACCTGCACTTCTTTTCTTGATCTCTGTGCACTTATTAAATAGACATATAGTGCTTCATCCTTACGTCAAGGTCTCTGCTGCGCTGGAGCTTTAGTGATGTCCTTCACTTCTATGACGCTTTGGATAAAAGCTGCTAAATGGGTAAAGGTAAATGTGATGTAAATTGGCTCCACCAAGCTTCAATATTTTAATGCAGCTTATGCATTAATGGATCTGTTATAATGATCAAGTATGATATGATATGTAAATGTAATGATATGACACCGACAGGACAGTGAGTATTAATTAGTACTTTTTATTCAAGGTATTTTTAAAGTCGTACAGAATGTAATAAATTACTGTTACAGTTGAACAAAGACAATGTGTCCCCTCTCCCTATTATAGTGTTACTGAGCCATGTTTGTGATCACAGTCGGTTTCCTAACCGATTACATTTACATACACATGAATTCAATGTGACAAAAAAAATATGTGTAAGACAAAAGAAATGGTCAAAAAACAAACACAAGCAAAATGAACCAAATTAAATAAAACAATAAAATAAACAGAAAAAAGAAAGTTAAAGAATTACAAATAGATAAATAAATAAGAATATATAATATGTGTTCAGTTCACAAAACTGCAGTAGCGTCCATTTTTTCTACATAAGTTAAAAAAGGTTGCCATATAGCGTGACACTTCTGAGCACACCCTCTCTTAGTCTAGAGAATTTTCTCCAGTGTCAAATGATGTATAAGGTCTTTAATCCATAGACTGAAAGCTGGAGGAAATGTATCCCTTCACTGAAGCTGTATAAGACAGAAGCTATTGTATTTTTTACCGGGTGAGTAAGATGTGCATCTTGTGGAGTTACTCCAAAATATTGTAGTAATAGCAGAAGGTTCTCTGGGTTCCTCCAAAATATCTGAGAAGGTTTTTAAATATTGACTGCCAGAAACTATTGTGTTTTGGACAGAACCATATCATATGTGAAAGGGTGGCCGGTGCTCACATGCATCCCTCACACACAGGATCGACAGTAGGCATGAATTTGTGATATTAATGTTATATTATTGCTACTGTGAAGTGAGCCAGAGTGAGACACATGGTCGCTAATCATTTATCTTAGGAAAGGTTTTAGGTCATAGGTCGTAGCCCTAGTGATGAATTGGATTGCGTGTGTGTGTTCTTGTTCTATTCTTGTTTTATACACATTTGAGACAAGTTACATGTGGTTTCTGCCAGTATACACGGGGCAGCAGCAGTGTGGTAGAGTGTGTATGAAGATCATCAGACAGAGGATTTGGGTTCACCTGATCCATGAAATCATCAGATTTACAAGTGAATGTCAAACAGAAGTATTTGTTCACAAACTAAATCCTGTATACAGCTTGTACCTGATAAAATATTTCTATGTATATAGGCCTTTAAATGCCAGGGTACTTTGACTGTAACAGGAAGCTCCTGACAGTAACTGGCTCGCTCACACTCACAGTGTGCAGCAGCTCAGAAAGAGCAGCTCTGTGCAGGAAAAGCAGCAGTGGGAGCCAGCAGAGGGGAATGTTTCCACTCTGTGCAGAACAATAGTTGGCTGATGTAAAAGCCTCAGCCTTTTTTTTTTTTTTTTCCCTCCTTCCCTGTCCTGCTGCTACACAAACACACAGTTGTGCAGGGATATTCAGGCCTTTCAGGTTACAGTCATGCACATTAAAATGCTTTCAGGTCAAATGACCTCACAGTTGAAGCTGCAACAGGCTGGATTTTTATATGGAAGATACACTTGTCTCTGAGGAAAGTCACATCCAGTTTCATTCAGATGCTGAACAGATATTGTCACTGATGGGATTTGTGTTAATACAGGAAGTTAACAACATCCCAATGTTGGATAGACATGCCTTCTTTCCCAGGATCTGAGGGTTGCCCACCAAACCCCCCCCCCCACCCCCAATCACCCGACCAGGCTGAGCAAACCCCCTCCTGAAAAAAAATAAAAACAAGAAAAATAACCTTCAGTTACAGCCCAGCCTCCCTCTCCACCACTCAGCCGCCAGGCTTGTCCCGCCGGATCTGGTCCTTGTCCCCGCTCTGGGCCCCCCAACCCCATCCCCACCCACAATCAAACACAAACACACATACACACACACCACGCCACACACACACAAGCTCCTCTTTCTTCTTAGTCCCTTTTTCTTTTTGTGTGCGTGTGTGTGTGTGTGTTATAATTATGAGCGTGTGCAGGTTGTTGCTGTGTGTTTATGTGTGTAGTTTGCTCATCACACATGCAAAACCACAGGGCCATTCTATCGATTCCGTCTCACAGCCGAGGTGGACACAGCTCCATTACTGAGTCCCAGCACAGATCCTCCTGATC
Organism: Seriola dumerili; assembly: GCF_002260705.1. Classification (NCBI taxonomy): domain Eukaryota; kingdom Metazoa; phylum Chordata; class Actinopteri; order Carangiformes; family Carangidae; genus Seriola; species Seriola dumerili. Next base: position 527,308 of record NW_019175945.1, read on the forward strand.
AAATGTGACTCTAATACAAGTGAAAGTTGTTCAGTCAGATTTTTACTAGAGTACTTGATTTTTAAATATTCAAAAGTACATTTTCTTATGTCAATGCATTGTTGTATTGTTCCACATTTATAGAACCTCATGACTCTGAAACAACCTGCTGACTGTAACATAAGAAAGACTATAAAGACTAGAATATGATTCAACAAAAGGACCGATTATCATTTTCATATTTCTTTGTTTTGAGTCAGTGATGGTTTGGTCGTGGTAAACACAGCAAACATCTAAAGCTAAAAAAACCTTTCTTTTCTTTATGTCAGTGTAATTTCAAACACAGACTTCAGATCAGACCATGGTCTCTGGTGAAGGATCTTCCGCCTCATCTGTATCTAACATTGCTCGGCTTCGAAGTAAAGAGTATTTGTACTTGTACTTGAAATGTCGTGGAGTCAAAAGCACAGTATTTGTCTTTGAAGTGTAGTGGAGTAAAAGTCAGAAGTTTACAAATGATAACACTCAGGTAAAGTACAGATACTAGAAGAATATACTTAAGAACTGTACTCAAGTAAAAGTAATTCATTACTGTCCACCACTGTCTCTCACACACACACACATACATACACACACACACACACATACTAAGTCATTACTTTAAAAAAAAAAAAAACCTGCTCACCCATACACCTGCTGCCCTCTCTCTCGCCCCTTCCTCCAGGTTGCACGTTGAATAGGCAGGATGTTCGGCTCACGCTGCACTATGAGAAGGGCTTCACTGTGACGAGGGAGCCGGCCGACCCTCCCGGCGGCGCCGTGCTGTTCAGATACCCCTACGAGAAGCTGAAAATGTCCGCTGACGACGGAATACGCAACCTTTACCTTGACTTTGGGGGTCCGGAGGGAGAAATGGTGAGTTACCTGTGCACTGCAATAAACCATTTATCAGGGAAGTGGTTTTCAACAGTGAGGAGTCATTTGTCATATTTTCTCTAGAAAATAGAAAAGAACCTTATTTGCAGTGAACACAACAGACTGGGTCCAGAAACAATTAACAGCATGACAAAGGAGAGTATAGATACAGATCAGATTTTAAATTTAAGCCAATACACTATGAATATTTTAGATTATTTTCTTTTACATCTTTATGGCAGTTTCCTGTCCCATCTCTCCTTCCTGTTCCCTCCCTCACCCTTTCCTCCCTCTTCTCATGCCGCAGGTATTTGACCTCCACTCCGGTCCAAAGCCGGTGGTGTTCGTCCTCCACTCTTTCCTGTCAGCCAAGCTCACTCGTATGGGCCTGCTGACGTGAAGCAGCCGACAGCAGCAAGTGTGGATGAGAGGACAGTTCCCAGGCACAGCGGGGAGGGGGGAAGAGTCCTTAAAATGCTGATAAATGGGGGTTAACTTTTTATTTTCATTTCATTTTTTTTTTTTTTTTTCCCAGTTTCTCTTTGAAGTTAGGCCTGATGTGGCACTGCAGGGAAGGGTTAACCCAGGAGTTGTATTGTTGATTGTCTCAAAAATGTGCCTTCTCTCCCGACGTCTCCTTGCCGCCTCTTGCGCTCGTTTCTGCTGCAAGATCAGATAAAAGTTGGTGGCACTTTGCTTGAAGTCAGTTACAATATGCAAAAAAATAGCTATTAACAATCTCATAACATTCCATGTGATAACAAATTAAACTTCATTATAATGGAAGTAAATAACAAGAGCTAAGAGGTGTGATGTGTTTATGAGATTACATCACCAGTGCACTTCAAGCAACATGTTACTAAAAATATTAAGGAAAGAAGGATTTTTTTTAGACAATTAATACACAGCCAAGCACAGATTGGTAAATGCTCCCTGTTTTTACTCTCTGCCTATCATTCCACGACAGCCTTCTAATGTACTTTGGGCTCTTTTTAATGTATTTGTTTGTATTTGTGTTGACATGTGAGTGCTGTTGTAGAGTCAGAATGCAGTTGATTGTTAATTCACAGAGATTGTGGGTGTCGGTGTGGGTGTGGGTGTGTGTGGGTGTGTGTTTTTTGTTACCTCTTTGGGACCTTTTCCAGTATAAACACCAACCATGTTGGGACCAGTCGTCCTCACAGGGACCGGAGCCTGGTCCTAATGAGGCACAATGTCATTTCTGACAGCCTGGTTAAGGTTAAGGTTGCGGTCAGGCTGTCCACAATGAATGGAAGTCACTGTGTGCGTGTGTGTGTGCGTGTGTGTGTGCATGTGTGTGTGTGCGCGCGTGTGTGTGTGTCTCTACTACATGTGTCTGTTGGCTTGATAGTGTGCCTGCTGTCTGACAGACTCACCTTTTAGCACATTATCCCAAACTACTGTTGTAATCAGGATCGCCAACTGTGCCTTTTCACATGTAGTCAAAGACACTCTGTAATTTTTTCCTTTTATTTCACACAATAAGAGAATTTTAAGCTTTCGACATGCACAAGCAATAGTATTACTCTTATAGTGTAAACAATATTACTTTGTTTTTATGCCATTTGTTTTTTTATGTGTGTATATCTCATGATAGCATGACTTCCTGAAATTGAATTCTGTATCAGATGATGATATATGACATGACCGTGTGTTACGTCCTTCACCTGTACTACCATGTCGTCTCCGTCTCATTGTCACTATCATCTCATTCCACTTCTCTTGAAATTACTCGTCTCTTGTTACCATTCTATAAGCATCATCATTTATCTGGCGAAGGACTGTTTAATAGGTTTGTCTCAAGGTGGGCCATCACATGACAGAGGTACCAATGTATTTTTTATAATCTAAACTGTAACATCAATATATTTATAATGTATAAAAAGAGATAAAATAATAGGAAATAGCCTAAAAATGGAAACGAAAGACCAAACTCCAGCAGGAAAATTCTGCTGCATGTAGACAAGGTACGTCAGAGACAACAGATAAGAAAAATATAGTTTGCCATATTCTTGCTGTTTACTTCCCTGAGAAAAGCAAAAAAAAAGACAAAAATGTTGTCAAATGTTCAAATAAAATGCACATAGTTGGCTAATTCTGAATAAGTTTGCAAGTAGGAGTAACAGTGGAGGATTTTTGTTTTTTATCTTTCTCTTAAGTCCAAAATTTCACATTTAGCAGTTTGATAATTATGGACCCTGGTGCACACAGATGTCGTCTGCTTCCAGTGTTCATTCAGTCCTTGCTTCACCAAGGCACCGGTCCTTAATTAGTCATGTGATGAAAATTGCTGATAAAGACAGTGAGATGCAGTTAAAAAGCTAATAAATGGACCAAGAGATAACGTTATTTGACAAACTGCTGTTAAACTTGACTCAAACTAAAACCCAGTTGCAGACCTTATGACTTCTGTCAATACTAATCGCCATCTCAGCTTTAGGTTCAGTATGCCTACGTTAGGTTCATTATTTGTGTCCCTAAAATCGAGGTGAGTTAAAGTGAGCTAAACTAACTACAGTCCTCCTCCCTTCAGTTCATCTGTTCAGTCCAGTGCCTGTGTTGAGACTTGACACATTAATGAGTTCAACATAACTGCATGGTACATGCTGCTGGTTACCCTTCAGCAGAGCCTCAGAGTTCATTTAGACCTCAAACAATGTACCATTGTATCCACTGACCTTGTAACATAGGAAAGCCCTTGTGTCCTCGGATAAGGAACACAATCACCTATCTGAAGGACCTCTATTCTATTTTGGACTCTGATGTCCTTGTGATGGTTTGAAAAAGGCTTGTTGGCTTGTTTAGGAGAGCTAAAATGTGTAAGCATATATTTCGTTGAGCTGCATAGCTTATTCAGGTTATGATTATTGAGTGGCTGTTAGAGGAGAGGCAGACTGCTTCCCTTAAAACGTGTTTGTGGGAGGTTTGAGTGATATTTGGCCTGAAATGAAGTCTTCTTCCTGCAACACTTGGAGCAATGGTGATAGTGTTGCATTGCATCATCTTACTTTTCATTTCATTTTGTTTCTCTAAGTTGCTGCACAGATGTGATCGTCTGAAGTTAGTCAACCTTCAGCAAGCTACAGGCCGTCCCTCTTTGAGCTTGATGCACTAAGCTATCAAACCCCTTCAAACCTGTGAATGTACATCTCCTCTGAAAATGATTTTTTTTTTT
>NW_019175945.1:536397-621790 GCF_002260705.1 Seriola dumerili
CACTAACACACCTGAAAACACATATCACATGACTATTGTCTACTCTGCAGCTGGTTAGTTGCTGAGAACACTTACGAACAAGGAACAGCAAAGACAGTAACATTAAAATGCAGAATTTACCTGCACAACAGCTGCTAGCAAAGCCAACAAGGTCAGTAACGCTGGTAACTCATTATCCATGTTGTATTCACCACTGGTATTCAAGGCTGATGAGACCCAATCAGGCGAACGTGGGTGTCCCTGTCATTGTTTCTGCCTGTAAACAACTGTTATGTTCAGATACAAACAGATATCTCTGTATAGTCTGAAATTCAGCTGCAGTCAGTTTTCACAAGCTAAAGCTGTAAAGTCTTCAACACATCAGAAACCTGCACACTGTTGATGTTATCTGTGACTTGAACAGCTGATGAACGTGCAATTGATTGGAACTTGTCCTCTGTCACGTGGACAGATTTGAGAAGCGTATCTACATCCCTCTGCCGGAGGAGCCAGCTCGGTCTCAGATGTTTCGTCTTCATCTGGGCAACACGCCACACAGCCTGAGCGAGGCTGACCTGCGGCAGCTCGCCCGCAAAACAGACGGCTACTCTGGAGCCGACATCAGCATCATCGTCCGGGACGCGCTCATGCAGCCGGTCAGGAAGGTCCAGTCTGCCACGCACTTCAAAAAGGTGAGCTCATGTTAAATTTGCAAAACTTCATGTCAGATTTTTACAGTTTTTACATTTTGCATTAGTGTTGTGCTTTTTTTTTCTTGTTGCTACTCCTGCAGGTTCGCGGCCCATCCAGAAGCAACAACCAGGTGATGGTCGACGACCTCTTGACTCCTTGTTCCCCTGGCGACCCTGCAGCCATAGAGATGACCTGGATGGATGTGCCTAGTGATAAGCTACTGGAGCCCATAGTCTGCATGGTGAGTGGTCTTCAGACACGCATTCATCCGCTGCCTCCGTAACAACAAGACACACCTGAACAGAACATCCCGTCTGTAAACCTGATGCTACGACTGTAGCGAGGAATCTGTGGGTGTGTTTGATGACAGATGCAGATGTGATTATGAAACAGGCTCAGCAGTGTTAATACTGCAGACATAGATGAGAGAATATTGATGATGATTTTTGTTGAAAGTTTTTCAGTTCCCTTTGTCAAAAGGATAAGAAGTGATTGCAAGGTGCCGTCAACAACTGTTGTTAACCTAAGATTGTTTGCAAAACACAAAGATCCCTAGCACAGCTTAAAACTGGACAAGTCCTCAGCGAGTCAGATGATATTATCAACAGTCCCACATATGTTCTCTATGACGATTTTAAGCTCATGTCATCAGGAATGTGTTTTAGATTTCCTGCAGCCATTAGACTCATGTACACTGTTGTAAATCCTGGTCTATTTAACATCTCACTAATATTTGCAGTTTTACATTGTCTCTATGTGTGTAAATTAATTGTCTTTGAGGCATTTGTTTGTAAACACTTGACTTAAATTGAGGGACAAACAAAGTGTTTTGAACTGAATTGGATTAATATATTATATTAATATGCCACAATACCAGGAGCAGTTTCACCAAGCTGTGTCAGACTGGTCTGTAGTGTTGCTCCAGTCTTCATGTTGCTCACAGATCAGTCTGATGTTTGTCAGACTGTTTCACTCAAATAAAGACTGACTCATTTTAAGATAAAAACATTAGACAGTCCCAGGCTAACTCAGGTCTAAGACCAATGTTGACATTGTTGTGGAGAGAGCAAAGAGAAGAGAAAGAGTTTTTAGAAACCAAATCAGATTTTTATTTTACTCAAAGTAAAACGTCCTTGTAACTGTTGAATTCTTCCAAATGACAATTTGTCCAAAAGACAAAACATTTTCTACTGAGGTAAACAGGGCTAAGCAATTGTATGCAGTTCCTTGGTCGGCCATTTTTTTTATTTTAAAATCTTAATTTACCCAGAATTCATAGTACCACAGTCCAGTTTGAGATAGTCAAGAACTAAACTGCTTTGTGCAACAGATGAATTTAGATTCTGAAGTCTGAATGTTAAATCTAAGACACAGTCACAGTCTGTCTGTGAAACCCGACCCTGGTTTAGGTTTTACTGCATCCATAGAATCACGTCCTATGTTAAAGGTGCACTGTAGTTTGAAATAACATTAATAGATCAAGAGTAGATTGTTTGCTGATAAATATTCATGAGGTAAAACCACACAATTGATTAGTGTGGAGAAATTAGATTATTGGTAAAAGATATGTAAACGCACAGGCAAAAGAAATGATGTAAGTGTGGGATTTACTGTACATTCTATTTTAGTTGCGTAATCTACATTTTCAACATGTTAAGTAGTTTAGAAGAAGGGAACAGATTTGTGTTCTTCTGTCAGGAGATAAATTGTTGAGAGAATAAATCAACATAGTATAACAGTTAAAGACAAAGCTGTTTGTGCTGCTGAAGCTGAGGAAGCTACAGACAGTTTACCAGTGTGAATAAAACAGCTTCAGGAAAACAAATGATTGGATAAAGGGGAGAGAGGGAGGGTTCCCCAGCTGGGACGGAAACAGGTGTGAGTGATTTTGTAAATCAGATTTCCTCAGATATAATGGATCATGTTTATATTATAACACGATCCACAAAAACAGAATTCAGAATGGAGATCAGTGATAAAAAATGATTTGTGTCTTTGCTTTCTTTGCGGACATGCTGCGCTCTCTGTCCACCACCCGTCCCACAGTCAACACTGAAGACCTGCTGAAGGTCAAGAAGTTCACAGAGGACTTTGGGATGGAGGGCTGAGAAATGAGCTCCGCCCCACCCCCTGCCACACCTCTCCCCGAGTCCAACAGAAGGGTCAAACTGCTCCCATCAACTTGTCTCCCCCGCTACTGCTGTACCATCCCTTCACCTCTCAGCCGAGTGCTTGGTTCTCTGCCTCTCATGGATTTCAAATAAACGACTGGTCTGGTTGAACAAAAAAAAAAAAAAAAAAAAAAAAAGGACAAGAAATTCTGTATTTCTTACTTGTAATCATCCAGTCCAGTGTTTTTGAATCCTTGGAGGACATTGACCAAATGCAACAATAGAAAATCTTGGTGTGAGTTGATAGCTGGACAAGAGAGCCCCTGTCTTTCCCCCCCATTGAAGACAATGTTCCGTTACAAAGCCACCGCTACAGCGCATTCAAAGAACTTTTCATCTAGCCTGCATCGAAGCAAGGAAATCTGCATTTGAGTCTAAATGCATCAAGTTTGTCCCTTACTGAGCCGATTCTATCTCTGACTGAAGGACTGTACATTCTGTTGCCGTTGTGCACTTTGCTTTGGATCCGCCATGAAGGACAGTGACGTTCTAAGAAGAAACAAAAGAAGTTAGTTCTCCTGCCAGGCATGCGAGTGTGTGAACGCATCTCAGTGTTTTTATTAAACTTGTGTGTCTTAATGTGTTTGTCTGTATGTTGAGAGCCCTGTTATTTTGTTATTTGATGAAGAGGTAAATTAATTGATGATCACTGCCTCCATGTCCCTCTACAGCTCTGTGTCTTTATCAGGCCTGTACCTCTGTGCTAGCAGCTGTTTAAGCTTAGCATTCATCTTCAGTATTTGCAACACAAGAGATGTGCTTGACTGAAAGCCAGACATCATATTTATTCAATCCAAAAACCTTTAAGATGACAGTCTCACCTCCATGTCCATTTAGTAGCCGTTTTGGAGCTTTAAATCATCACAGGATCTTGTGCTGTCCTCTCGTCCATATTGGTTCAAATTTCATTCTTGATCTTGGAAACAACAGTCAGAAAAAAACAGAAAACCTCATGACAACGTCTTTTTGGTAACTTCTAGAGCTTTTGATCAGATCACATCATCAAAATGGACGAGAAGTCTTAAAGCGCTCAAACAAGAAGTTGAACATGTGCATCTGAAAGCTCCAGAACAGTCACTAAATAGACCAAGTGGTGAGGTTCTTTTCTCGACTGCTATTTCCAGTGGCAAGGATGATCTCTGCTTTTTTAAATGAGCTCAAATGAATTTCTTTCTGCACTTCATTTCCCAGAATGCACCTGTCTGTTTTGAATGTGAGCCGTACTAGCAGTCTCTTCATCAAGGCTTGAATCTCTCATCTCTTTCAACATGGACACTTTTTGTTGTTTTGTTTTGCCACTATTTATACTACCTGTTTGGTCACACCTGACATGTAACTTGACTAATAGATACAGTCTGTTTACACTTGAAGTGTTTCTTTCATTGGGTTTTCATGATGGAGCTCTAATGAAAGTCTTGTTTTTTTTTTTGTTTTGGGAGGTAAATACACAGTTCCTCTCTGAGGCCGACACTACCATATTGTTTCATTACCATGTGTTTTCCTTCTCAAGCTTCAACAGTGTTTGTCCTGTTGTCAACTAACAGACAGAAAGGAGAGCTGGCTCACTCAGTTTTAAATAATCTTTTAAATCAAACTGCTATTGGATGTTTATCGTGCACCAACTCTCTGACCTCTCACTGTCACATCAGGACTACAGGCTTGTCTGGCTGACTCAGTAATGGCTTGTGATAGCTCAGTGCTAGTATCGCTGTGTGTTTGTTGAGGTACATACTGGTTCAGTGGGAGGTCATTATTAACAGTCCTGTAAGGGGACCTAATCTCCGACTGGCCATGTAACCAATACTACTAATTTAACCTGAATTAATAAAAAGTGACATTTCAAATGAAAAAAAAGGCAGTTGTTGGTTTGACATTTTTCTTATGTTTATTGGTTTAAATACACTTAGGGGCTCTGTTTCAGTATCTTCTCTATTTATTCACAGCCATGTATGAAACGTAACACACACCTCTACCAGGTTACACTGATTCCTAATGAGGCCACTTTATTTCCAGTACGCTTTAGGCATCCGACCTGAGGCTCTTAAAGGAATATTTCATGTTAGGAAATACACAAACAGCACTCTCACATATGTACAGTAAATATGCAGCATGCCAGCGAGTAGTATTGGCTGTGGGCGGGACGATCCGATCAAGCTCCGCCCGCATCCAGTACATCACAGTCCAGCTCCGCCCACATCCAGTCAACTATGCTTCTTTCAGGAAAAGCGGGAATTTCGAAAGCTTGTCAACCAAAAAATACAAACGGCACGTTTTACCCAGACTTATCCCAAATATCTGCCCAGGCTGCCTACCCATCCACCCACTCACCAGACCTGCACCACTGAATATTTGCCAAAGAGGAGAAACATGAAGATTATGGTTACGGTGAAGAACGGCTGAAAAACCGAACAGAATCTCAAGAGCAGATCCTTGGAGAGTATCTTATCTTCTCTGGCCCGAGATATCGAATAACCTCTTTGATCCAATGAGAATACGTGTGGGGATAAGTGAATATGCATATTCCCCAAAATGTGGAACTAACACTAAGAGAGCAGATTCGGGGCTTCAGTACTTTACCTCAAGGACACTTTGACACAGGGCTGCCCCTTGACACACACTGATGGTTCTAGATCTCCTGCCATGCAGATGCAGTGTAACTGTGGGCAGAGCTCAAGCGTGTGGGTTCAGTTCCTACTTGTCATGCGTTTTCACAGTTTTATTGTTTTGATGTGAGGATCGAAACTGATCACAGGACAGCTGAAAAGACGGTGATGTTCGCCACACCAGTACAAGTACTCAATGCCTCAGTGTAGTTGTCAAGGCAACCTCATTACTTTGAACTATTGTGTACAGACATTGGCAGCAAAATGAATTTTAAGAGATAATCTGGAAGCTAACAGAAGAGATTAATACTGTGCCTATAAGCAGTTCACCGTGCTGCAGACAACTGTATCTACACCGCAGAATGTGCGGTTACAGCTTTGTTAGATAGTTTAATTACTGCATCATACTTAACGCTTAAGGGTCCCGTGTAACCAGACCTGCTCTGATGTGTATCTAATCTGAATCTGAACCTGATTGGAATTCATTTTCATTTGCTCAAAGTTCCACAGGAAAATCCATTAACATCCTTAAGAGCAAATCCATGTTTCCAGTGCATGTCATGGAAACCAAAACCAGTGCCCATCCTTTGAGTGAGAATCTCATCCTCATCCTCATCCTCATCCTCATCCTCATCCTCATCCTCATCATCCTCATCCTCATCCTCACCACCGTCCTGATCACACTTTGCTCCGCTTCGCGTGGCTCTCTGCCAGAGGAGCAGCTCGTTTGTTGCGATGGTGGGGGAAGGTCGGCATCAGCTCCGGTTCACAGGCTGCACAGAGGAGCAGAGAAACACAATTAATGACAACCATGAGGGGAGATCACAGCTGATACACACCCAACATCTTTTTTACTCACGTAGAGGTTTCTCTTTGAAGTAGGAACTCTCCAAACAATCTTTGGCAGTAGCTCTGGATCAGGAAGAACAGAAAAGAATCAGTTACTGACGGCTCAGCCGTTATGTTTAAATCAACTTCCTGATAAATAGAACAATACTAATGAGGCCCACAGAGAAGCGACCCAGGAAAATAACACACTCTCCCTAAATAGTTGAGTAAATAATTTGTAGCTGTCAAAAAATCAGCTGTGTACACAGGGAACAAAGGGACAAAACACATCCATGAAAATACTACCACTACCACAGTGATATTTTTATCAATTAATTGATTAATCATTATCAGGTCACATATTAAAATTTCTTATTTTGATTCAAAGATATAAAATTTACAATGAGTTAAAACAGAGAAAAGCAGCAAATCCTTACATTTCTAACCAGTGAATATCTGGAATATTTGCTTAATAAATACCAGTTTCTGTCAATTGACTGAACAAATGACTTTTGTGGACTGTGGATTCTTTTGCTGGGGGCACTTTTGTAGTTCACCTGGTAAAGCGTGTACCACATAGGCTTAGTCCTAACAGCAGTGGCCATGGGTTCAAATCTGACCCACAGCCCTTTGCTGCATGTCATCCCCCCTCTCTCTCTCCCTGACTTTCCTGTCTCTCTCTCTCACTGTGACTATCACAATAAAGGCTAAAATGCCCCAAAAAGAATCTTTTGCCAAAATACTATTCAACATATATTCTGGTCCAGATAAAGCTAGTAAGTGCACAGTACTGACATGTACTTTCTGACACCTGATGAAATCTAAAGTGTATTCTACTGTCTATTAAACTAAAAAGTATAATATATATAAAATTGTAAAAAAAAACAGCAGTTGTGAAACATGAAAGTGACAACATTGTGTTTAAATCAACTTCCTGATAAATAGAACAATACTGCTGAAGCCCAGAGAAGCGACCCAGGAAAATAATGCACTCTCCCTAAAGAGTTGAAGAAATAAATCGTAGCTGTCAAGCTGACGCCTGTGGGACAAGGTGAATTAAGACGAGCCTCCTCTAAATCTTAGAGTCTGACAGTAGAAAAACCCTCTGAGTTCTTCAGTGGAGCAGCTTGACGTCACTCAAACGATGACTCACCACTTGTAGAAACGAGAGAGACGATGTGTGTCTGCAGAGGTGAACCTCCGAAATGGAGCTGATCTCCCCTTGACTGATTGTTTACATCTAATGATATAATACACAATAACACCAAAGTCAACTCTGGTATGTAAGTGTATGTGTATCCATGTGTATGAAGTGTGATCTGTGCCGTGTGCATGTACGTGCACATCCACACTCGTCTTTTTTTCCTTCAGCACTTTGGATCTAACAGAGTTACTGAAGGACACTTTATCTGATCTCAACCTGAGAATGTGGTTGGTTAAGTTGGTGTGAAGTGTTTATCATTTACAGGGTTGAAACAATCTCCAACTGTGCAGTAACCATAGCAACACCACTCAGTAAGGCTTCGAGAGAAAAGGGATGGAAGATCATTTATACTTTAGGGGAATAGCCGGGTTATTTCATAGTAACAGTGTGAGACAGTGCGAGGTCAGATCTTCACCACTGCACTCTCAGACTGACGTCCTGTGTGGAAGATAAAACTTCACCCCTGAGCCACACTGGTGTTTTGGGAAAGAGCTACAGACAGAAGAATCTGTCTTAAAAGTGTAAATATAGTTAAGCTTTATTTCTGTGTCACATAACATAACAAAATTCATCATGAGCAGCGGGAGGAAGTAACTCAGTACATTTACTCAAGTACAATTTTGAGTATTTCTTCAGTATGTTACTTTATACCTCTACTCCACGATATTTCAAAGGAAAATATTTATTTTACGACACTCCCTTTATTTCACAGCTTTAGTTCTTAGTTCATTTGCATATTTTGCAAAAAAAAAAACAAAAAAAAACTATCAAACAAAATAAATATCAGCCTCTAAAATGGGGTAAACTGATCAGTGAGAAAATCAAATTATTTGAGTCAGTGAATTCAATTCTTAAGATTTGTTTTCTTATAAGTAGTGTAAGAAAATAGTGTTACGGCAACAATGTAGAAAAAAAGAAATATAAAATTACAAAAATAAAGTTGTAATATTACAAGAATTAAAAATGTAAAATTTCGAGAGAAAAAAAACATAATTTTTAGGAATATTACATCATCCAGTCAAACAGGTGAAAGGACAGTCAGTGTCAGTCTGAGCTGCTTCTGGCAGCTGCTGTTTGTCTGTCTAACAATAGAACAGACTCAGTATCTTTTCAATGTCCTGATGCTGATAATGATGCTGATCATGATGCTGATCATGATGCTGATCATGATGCTGACGCTGATGAGCCAAAAGAAGAGGTTTCTCCTTATTTGTGAAACCTAAAGTAGAACTTACATTCCTCATTTTAAAGCTTCTCATATATTTTTTTCCCTCAATGTGGCTCTAATACGCTGTCATAAGAAAGTAGTAGTAGGAGTATTTCAGCCTGTTTTCATTATAAGCTTGTTTAATAAGCTCCCTGCCGTTTTCTTCATGATTCAGGACAAACTCTTACTGGAAGTTATTTTACAGGATAAATGAAATGTTAATAAGATTCACATTTTCGGAGATTAAATTAGTAATCAGCTGCAAATAGAAATGCTGTTCACACATTGAGAGTCAGAGGAAAAGAGACAGACATACATCCAGCGTGGGGCCGTACCTGCGCTGTGGGTTGTACATGAAGAGCAGGTTGAGCAGTCTGTGACCAGCGTCAGACAGCCAGGTGAACTTATTCTTCAGGTTGTTGTACGGCTGCTTCCTCAGGCTGTACTGACCGATCAGGGGCAGCTGAGAGAAACCCTGGGACACACACACACATTTACACAAACAAATTAAGTTTGGTCTATTCATCATCATCATCATCATCATCATCATCATCATCAGACACAGGGGTGCGTTAATGCTGAGGATGTATTCAGAGCTGCAGTCTCACAGGCCAGATGTTTTCGTTGGGTGTTCCCAGCAGCTGAACAATCAGGTCGACCTGCTGGATCTCAGAGGTTCCAGGCAGCAGAGGTTTGTGAGCGAGCAGCTCCGCCAGGATACAGCCGACCGCCCTGCAGACATCACGACACTCTTAATTACCAACAACTCCTACCATCATTTCCTGGTTAATGTGGTGTGTGTGTGTGTGTGTGTGTGTGTGTGTGTGTGTGTGTGTGTGTGTGTGTGTGTGTGTGTGTAGATATTCTCATAGAGACACTGGATCATAATAAAAACTAAAATAAAATTATAATTATAATTACTGTTATTTCCAGGTGGAGCTACCTTATGTTCTGAAATGTAATGAGTGGGAATAGAGGACTTTCTGGTTATTACATTTGGTTATTATGTGTATGTTTTCATTATGGATAGAGATGTACCACATGTCCAGAGCTGTAGTTTGGGTCTTGGTCCCTAGGAGGAGCTCTGGACTTCTGTACCTGCAGACAGAAGACAGCAGGAAGGAGCACATATTGTGACATAGACACAGCCGCTGTGAGGTAATGCAGCTAATAACCGAGGATTACTGAGAAGGATTAAAAGGAGTTTCCACTGAGGCTGCACAACCACAACGTAAGCAAGGGTCATCTGCAAACACACACACACACACACACACACACACACACATGCACACGCACAGAATTAGGCTAAACTGACTGAGAAGCCATATGTACACTCACCACAGTGTAACCACTCTGGGGGTCATGGGCTGCTGGGGGATCCCGTACATCCTGGCCAACCCAAAATCAGCTGTGTACAGGGGGAACAAAGGGACAAGAAACACATCAAATAAATAACAGTTAATAAATTATGAAAATGCTTGTGATTCATTTTCTGTCAATTAGCTAAACAAATGACTCTGTAAATAGTAGATTGGCAAAATAATCTCAAACTAAGGTCCACTTTCTATCCCACTCCACAAAAAAAGGGTAAGTGGACTTTGATTTAAGATTCTTTTGCCAAAATACTATTTATAGTTGTGATTCAACCGAACATATATTCATCTTCTCATGAAGAGAAAAAGCTAGTAAGTGCTCAGTACTGACATGTACTTTCTGACACGAATTTGAAATGCATTCTACTGTATATTAAACTAGAAGGTATTAACAAATATATATAAAACTGTAAAAAGTAACATAAATGATGAAATCAAATAAATGCTGATGTTGCTCCTCAGGCAGGGTGACTCAGTCCAATTCAACTATTTTTAAGCAGAGATGTTGGGAGAGCAGCCTCCCTGATTACTCAGTTAGTCCAGGTGACCGGCTGTAGAAGAGTCCTGGTTGTTCCACACTTCTTCCATGTAAGAATGATGGAGGCCACTGTTCTTCCTGGGAACCTTCAATACTACAGAATATATTTTTTTTTTATTCTTCCCCAGATCTGACCCTCGACACAATCCTGTCTCTGAGCTCTGCGGCGGTTCTCCCTTTCTTTCAGCTGTGAGACCTTTTATATGGACAGTGTGTCTTTACACATGATGAGTTTACCACAGCTGGACTCTGGTCAAGGTGTAGAAACATCTCAGAGATGATCAAGAGAAATGGAGGAAGCTGAGCTAAATGTCAAGTGTCATATCAAAGTGTCTGATTACTTATGTCAGTGTGGTATTTCAGTTTTTCCTTTTTAATAAATTTTCAAAAATCTCTAAAATTCTGTTTTCACTTTGTCATTATGGGTACTGAGTGAAGATTGATGAAAGAAACAATGCATTTAAATGATTTTAGCATAAGACTGCAACATGTCAAAATGATCTATAAATGTGTGTGCGTGTGCGTGTGTGTGCGTGTGTGTGCGTGTGTGTGTGTGTGCGTGTGTCTACAGCAGTCATGGTCAGAGAGAGGTCAAAGGTCAGTAATGGCAGAGTATGTGTAGGGCTATATGTCAGCGCAGGTATAATGTGATTACAGTGAGAGCTGTAGAGGTGTTGTTATGCTAACAGTGATGACTCACCAATCTTAACGCAGCCTTTGTCTGTCATCAGCAGATTAGACACCTTCAGGTCCCTGATAACAAGATTGAAGAGGATAATGAAGCAGCGACCAGAAGATACAGCTTTGAGCTCTCAACACTCTCCACTTGTGGCAACGCTCCAAATCAGCGAGTTGATTTTCATTCATACCTGATTTACCGTCTGGTATTATTGCAGCTTCTAAACCAGGTTTGAACTCGAAACAGGCCTTTTAAATAAATCAAACCCAGTGAGGAATAAACAAATTCTTCACAGAACTAAGATTAAACCAACCAAGATAACTACAACACACAAGGGCGTCTTCCAGTTTCTAATCCAGCACACCTTCCTTAGTTTTTTTTTTACTTGTGCCAACCAGAAATCTATTGATAGTCTCCAGACGGTACAGAACTCTGCTGCCAGGCTTTTAACCTGAACGAAGAGACATGACCACATCACTCTTGTTTTGGCTCCCTGTGAGTTTTAAAATAGATTTAAAGATTTTATTGATCTCTTTTAAAGCTCTCTGTGGCCTCTCTCGTGGTTACATCTCCAAACTTTAAGTTCAGTATTCTAGTAAGCACCTTGAGATCCTCATACAAAGTTTCTTTTGTCTGTTCCAGAGCCTGGCTGAAAATGAAAGTGGACAAAGTGTTTGCAGTCAGGGCCCCGAGGCTCTGGAACCATCTGCCTGAGGAAAGCAGGTCGACTGGGTCTGTAACCTCCTTTAAGACTCTTCTTAAAACATACTTTTATCTGAGAGCTTTTCCTGGTTTTACTTTCCCCTGAAGTGTTTTATTTTTCTTAAACTGACTCTGTCCTGGTTTTTATACGCCTGATTGTTTTAAATGTTTTATCACGTTTTGTTCTCCTTTAAATCTATTGATTTCATTTTTTTTTGCTGTCTTTGTCCAACACTTTGTAACATAGTTTTTGAAAAGTGTTCTATAAATAAATCGTCAATAATCTAAAATAAATCATTATTATTATAATTATTAATTAGCTAAGCTCTTCCTGTAATATGGGTCCTCTGTGCTGTCAAACTGTTTACATTGAAATGACTGACATAGGAAATTATAAAACTTGTTAGAATGGCTGTAACACACCGGCTCCTTAGATTAATAAACAAAAATAATTACAGCCATGAAACAAATATATTCCTTTTCTTAAACATCAAACCTTTAAAGTCATTGTGAGGATCTGCTTGTATGACTTTAGATAATTCCATAGTCTCCTCTCTTCTCAGATGCTGGAACTAAAGAGCATAATTTGCTTATGGGTCGTTCCAGTGTATTCATTTTTGTTTTCACAAGAACAGATGTTGTCACTGGCACCTCCAGGATCCAGAGCTTCAACGGCTTCCTCTAATGTGGCTCGAGTCCTCAAAGCCTCAGGTGAAGCCTATTTCCATGAGGTGCAACGTCTGTGCTTGTTTGGCTTCAGCGCTCGAACTTTCCAGCTCCAACACCTCTCTATAGATCAGCGAGGCCTCACAGTATCTCGTCAGCTCTCCCTTTCCTAAATAAACCTTTTATCCAGTTTGGCTCCATGGACAGTGCTACATCAGCATCCCTCAGAGCGTTTTCATGCTGCTGCATTCTTTCATAACAGAGGGACTGATTCCCAAACAACCTAAATCCCTTAGAGTTGAGTGTAATGGCATCAGTAAAACATTTCACTGCTATCTCATACTGTGCAGAGGCAGCTGCACCATTTCCTGCACCGGCCAACTCTGCTTCTTTTTGCATTCTCTTCTGCAGCTTGACCAAAGGTTTCATCTTTATTTGAATCATTCTTCCACTGCTTTCTATTGTAAAATTTAATAGAGATCACCTTTTACTTACCTAAACTTCTATATTCTTGCATCATTAACTGGTGATTTCCATTATCCCTTTTCCTGCTGAGTAACAGCAGACCTATATCTCCCTCTGAACTCTAAAATCATCTCCTTAGCTCCTTTAATTACCTTTGCATCACAGCATTAAATGTGACTGCAGCTCTGAAAATCAGATCAGTCCACTTAGTTAATCCAACTGCCAGTCTCAATGACGCAGAACACGAGAGGAAGGAAAAAAATAGTACTAAAAGGCTGAATGTGTGAAATATGAGGAAGATATATAATGCTAGAGATAGAGCTGAACATCAGTTTGTGATGTTCAGTGAATATCACGTGTCAGTGATGACGACTGTAATTGGCTTTACCTTATGTTGCCTGAACCTGATTTGTTAACCTCTACATCAGTAACACATTTTTCTGGATTCCACAGAGAAGCATCACAGAGTTAAGAGTTCTCCTATCAAGAAGCAGTGACAGTATGATGTGACGGCACTCATGCTGTGTCTCTGCTTTGGATTTCTCCCTCTGTTACTGTTCGGGATCAGTGAAGACGGCAGCTCTGTGAGACACTGACTCCAAACCCTGATGTGTTTACGAGTCCGCACATTACAAATGTGAAGAGATACTGTAGCTAGTTCACTCACAAGCTAACACTTTATAAACACAGATTCACTAAGATCTATCAGTTGGTTTCTGCATTGCCACTGTTCTCGGTTCAGATATCAGTCTCCGTGTTTTAGCAATGGCAGCATTTGTGTAATTCTCTCAGAAAAAAAGGAAATAGAAAGCTGGTGACACAGGTTTTTTTTTCTATACAGAAAAACTGGAAAGTTAGTTGTTGGGTTTCCAGGATAGTCTGGCACTGACCTGTGTATAATGAAATTGTGGTGGAGATACTCCAAACCTCTGAGCAACTGAAGGACAATACACTTCACCTGGAAAACAGAGGAACAGAAAATATTATATTGCACAACACAAACCAACACAGCAACTAATGAGTCCTAAAGACCAAAGTAGTGATATGGAGGGGGTTCAAGGAGCCTTTATAAAAATAGGAATTTTTATTTTTCTCTGTAATATAAAATTTACCACCGATTCATCAACAACGTGAATAGTTATTCAACAGTTATATTGAAATATTGCAGTGGTTTCATTCACACAGCAACTGTTGACCATCTTTGTGGTTTGTGACGCCTCAAAACAAAACAAAGTCTAGGTGTGACCCCTCGACACAGGTCATGACCTCAGCTTGGACACTAAATGGGAGCAGTTAACTAAAGAGATTGTATTCCTCCTCAGATAGTTTGACTGATCTTTAGAGACCAGAACATGTGAAAATGTATTGTATTTGACAAGAACCCATACAGACATGTAATATATGACAAACATCTCATGTTGCCATGTACTCTATGTCACCTATAAGGAGATATATTATTATCACATGTATACATCCTGTGGATATATGAAAATATAAGTTTATAACGTATATGAAATAACCACAGTAAAATCTGTATAATATGATGAATTTTTATATGGTATAACATGTTACAACCATACAAGTTAATGTTATATATTAAATTGATATATGTAGGTTTATTAAAACACATTCATATAAAAGTTCTATATGCTTATATATGTTTTTCTTATGAATTTCTCATCGATTTGAAACATGTCTATCCTCCCATTCTGGGAAAGTGGTCTCAGACTTTTGGACCCGACTGTATATGATATGAACATATATCGACAGGCTTTAGAAGGGATATATATTTATGCAACATATGTCTATAAGCATAGATACATAAACACAGATATTTGTATGGGCTTGACATATGTCAAAATATGAAATTGTTCCCATTTCTAATAGGTTTCATATATAATTTTTACATATATGTATATGCATTTAATTTATATGTTCATATATGGAAATGCAATATATGTACATATATTACATTTGCGTATGGGGGTGTAGGTGGTAGCCTGAAAAAGATACTGCAAAAAAAAAAAAAAATCCAGTCATACGAGTATAAACTAATGAAGACAGAAGAATTACATCAGTTCTGTCAGAAATTTAAACAAAGTACAAAGACTGTATGAATATGAGTCAGATGTAGGAATTTGACTCTGTCCTACCTGAGCCTCAGAGAACGGCGTCTGCATGTTTTCCAGCAGACTGGCCAGGTCCTGCTCACAGTAACTCATCACCAGAAACAGACTGAAGGGGAAACACATGATTCAGTGTAAAGTTAACAGACAGAGTTGTGGTGACTAAGGTTACAGAAACCAACTGGGGGGGGGGGGGGCACATGAACTACAATTACATATTCATTACATTTAAGGAATAAGCTCTTACAGTCCAGACTATGAATAGTTACATTGCAAACAGACAGATATACAACAATAACTTTTGCTGCAGAAAATCGTCTTTTATTGCTTGTTAATCCACTAAAGTGTATTTGCCACATACACAAACTCTTCTACTGCAGGTCCCTCTTCTCCTTCAAGTGCTGATTTAAAGAACCCATTTAGAGCTGGTAGATATGTCTAATTTAACTTGTATAGTAAGTTTAACAACTTGTATATTGATATTTCCCGTCTTAGCATTAGGCAGATGATGACCACTCTGGTCTGAAATCAAAAGTGAGAAACCACCATAACACTGGCCCTGTTCACACCTGGTATTAACCTGCGTCTCAGGTGACCTGATCACAGGTGCTCAGCTCTAAGTTCAGGTGTGAACACACCCAAGACACACTGAGGACACATGTGAAGTCTGATCAGTCAGACCACATTCAGAGGTGGTCTGGACTCTGGACCACATGTGGACACATTCTTCTAGCAGTGTGAACGTGAATGTGTCCTGGACCACACTGAAGGACCAGCTCCTCTACTGACGTCCTCTGTCACGGTCTGATTAGTCCCAACACAGTTTATAATGAACCGGAAATATTTTACTATTTCAACTGGATAAAACCTGATTTCACTGTAGAGCTGCGAGCGGAGCAATGATTCTCTATTTCTATCTCTCTCTCTCCAATTCAATATGCTTTATTGGCATGAATGTCAGGTGGACAATATTGGCAGTGTTACACACAAAATAATAATGATATCTGTAAATAATAAATATATTCACTCATATAATATTATCAAAATCTATTTTAAGTAAAATAGAATGAACAAGTAAAAAACAAGAACAGTAATCATTGTATCATAGGTCTACTAAAGTAATTAATTGTGGATTATTGAGCCTAAACAAACACTTAATAACAATGTGTTAGGAGACTACAGCTGTCAGGTGTTGTTGTTCTCTAAGGCTGTGATATGCTCTCACGTATCTCGCCCACACTGTTTGAGTACATGTTGAATTTCAGTCTAGTCACAGATGGAATTAAAGCTTTTAAATTTAAATTTTTGTGAAGAACTTTGTTCTGATGTCTTCATATGAGCTACAATGAAGCAGCATATGTTGCTCTGTCTCCACCTGTCTCTGACAAAGTCTCTCTCTCTCTCTCTCTCTCTCTCTCTCTCTCTCTCTCTCTCTGGTGTGAACTGATGAACTTAGAGCTGACCACTTGTGATTGGATCACTGGAGACGCATGTTAATACCAGGTCTGGACAGGGCCACTGTTGCAACAGGTGTGTGTGTGTGTGTGTGTGTGTTACCTCTCCAGTTGGCTGCCTACAACCACCTCCTTCAGCTCCACTATGTTGGGATGCCTCAGCCTCAGCAGCAGGGTAATCTCTCTGAGGCTACTGATGGGGATTCCTGCAGGACAGAGAGCAGGGCATCAGCAGGTTCAATAACTTTTACATATCAAACCAGGAAACCAGGAAATAAACTGTTCGTGGTGGGAATTTAAACTTTGGACTAACTGTGTTAATTAATTGCTTCTGTTTTCTGCTATGATAAAGGTGGAGCCGAAGGGTTGGTTGATCCTGAACATCGACAACAATTAAATAGATTTTTGCAAATGACATGCTAATATTTTCCCCACTGACATTATCAGGGGAAACATCTTCATGTATACAAGAGATTTAAATGCATTGATGTTGCCCAGAGGAACAACACTTTTATATTTGTGATTCCAAGGAAACACACACGTACAAATCAGAGTTAAAGAAATGGTCTTACCATCTTTCTCTTTGTCCATCCGGACCTTCTTCAACGCTACAATCTCATCCGACTTGGTGTCACGGGCTCGGTCTATGGTAAGAAAAGGAAACAGTTTATTTACTGAGCAGTTAAACTGATTTTTCCTAGTCAAGCATCTCTATAGTCTCGAACATGAATGACTTACACACAATGCCGTAAGTTCCTTCTCCAATTCGGTTGAGTTTCTCAAACTCTCTGACGCTTCTGCAGCTCCCAAACTGAAAGAGTGAAAAGATGAGGAGATGGCAAAGAGGGTTTTTTTTTTTTTATCAACTCTACTTCCATTTATTTAAATTGGAAAATTTACAAACAATCAGACATATCAGTTCTTAAGCAAAAGAAACAAAGAACTACAAATATACAGTATACTTTTTTTTTTTTTTTTTAAAAAAAGGACAAATATTTTTTTAAGTGACAGATGTCCTCTGACAAGCATTTCAGAATACAAATTAACTTCTTGTTTGTTAAAAATTTGAGAGCCTCAAAGTAACATTCAAGATCAATTAGAAACAACAAATTTCACCTATGAATATGAAATGTCCCTTGTAAAATCAAGAGGTTAACAATATTGCATAAATTGTTATCCTTACATTCAAAATAAGTGAAAATATTTTTCTCTTCAGTGTTAATCACGTGTTGTTTTGCATAATATGTAACTTTCAAAGTCTTTCCAGAATGTAATACAATATGAGCAACTGTAGAACAAATGAGTTAGTTATATTTGTTATCAATATTCATAAATCTTGAAATGTGGGTTTGTTGGATACATTTTATGTTATATTTTCAGATGTATTTCTCTAACTTTGTTTGTGATGCAGAATCTATAAGTAACAAGCCAGGTTCTCTTCAGTTCAGCGATCTTCATGCATCATGCTCATCTCCAACTGCTGTTAAGAAAACTTTTCGTAGTCAGTGCATTGTGATTGTAACATTATCTATGGCATTAAGCTTAAATGGTAAAAGTGGTTAATGGACAGACACTGGGAAGTAATACAATTCCTCTGGATAGCTCCATGTGATGTATCACATATGACTGATGACCTAGATGGACATTTAGTTAAGTTGAAATGAAATGAACAACAAGACATCAATAAAAGGATCTAACGGTGATTATCAAACCAAACTGTCGCCCTGAGCCACTAAGAAGAGTTGGCTCACAGGGGAATTTACCATTACCTAGATGGAAAGAAAACACTTAGAGCCAATTCACATTGGCAGTGAGGATTCATCAAGGCATCACTACATGACGTGGATAGTGAGGTGCTTCCACGTGCAGGCTTATGTGTTAGAGGAAGTCAGTAATGAGATTGGCTGCTGCTGGAGACAATGGCTGAAGCAGTGAAGTGTACAGACCTTAACTTTGCCTTCAAAGTTAAGTAACTCACATAATAAAGGCGCCTCACTAATTACTTTTACACAATGTGCATACATAAGCACAAGGAGCGGGTTACTTAACAGACTGACTCTCTTAGATGGAGACTACACCAAACTCCGTTTAAAAAATCTGCAATTTTAATAACTACCTCGCATGAGGATCGTGATTACATTGAGTTAAAGACCGCTAGATACACAGTAAAATCCTTAAATAATATTTAAATAAATATTTAATGTTGCCTTGTCGTCAGATTTCTGACAAGTCCATTTAAATGTGAAAAAAGTGTTGTGGTGTTGTGTGAATGATGGCTTCACTGTCTCCTCTTACAAAGCAGATAATCCTCTTACCCTATCATTTTGAGGCACTGTGAATGTTTTATTGTTCTTGACGGACTTCAGCTTTATAGGGTCCGGTTCGTCCTCTCCTACGGTGTCCATTCTTTCAAAAAAAAGTCAAGAATATCGTCGCTTATGTTTTCAACTCGACAGGCAGCATCTCACTCTGGTGGGCGCCGCCATTGTGTTTTGGTTTTGTTTCTTCTACGTCTTATTGTTTTATGGCGCTTTGCATCAGCTCATCGGTGCATTACCGACCCCTTCAGGTCCGGAGTGTGGATCAGACAATAGACGTACAATCTAAACCCCTTTAAAAAATAAAAATAAATATAAAAACACACACACACACACACACACACACACACACACACACACACACACACACACACTAAACTAAACTTCATACGCCATGCTTACAACCCAGTCCTATTATAAATGTCCTATCTTCCCTACCCTACCACCCAAATCCTGTTTATCCATCATATCCTATAAAAAACTGTTAATCCCACATAAAAGCTTACAGTGCCCTGACCTGTGCGCTCTCCCCCATGCTCAGTAATCTTTTGAACTCCTGCAGCCCTCAGATTATTCCTCACCATCTCTGTATCCCAGACCTCCTACAACTAGCACACAAGTTGTAGGAGGACTGGGATACAGTGTGTTCCTGACATCCCTCACACAAGCCTGTCTGGTGTTTCCTTGCCATATTTCCTCCCTCCTGTGTCCACTACCTACCCTTGTAACTTTGTCTCCCTTTCCTCTGTCCCACTTTTCTTGCCTTTACTGATTGTAATTTTTACATTCCCCCTTCAACCCACAGAAATGTTATCTGACCTCCCTGATTTGTTATTCATGTGACTGACTGAAGGACTATATTACATCTTGACACCAGTTTGAATGGAAAGACCTTAAACCTGCTTGCTATGTTTTGGTTTGAGCCACCAACAATATGGTGTTTTAGGTATTATTATGAGTTTAACACAACATGTCTTTCATCTGGAACATGTAGGTGCAGGTTTCATTCATTTTGAATGATAGTGGCCTGACAACAACCCAACAACTGTCAGCTATTTTTAACTGCAAATATTGCTAAATCCTGATTGGTGCAGAGAAGTATGTGACATCATCTTTTCATCAACTGAGACCCACCCACTTAAAAACCATTGAGAAGTACAAAGACAAAAACACTTAAATACAGAGATCCGCTGTGTGAAATACTGTTTTAACTTTGTAAGAAAGTTCTAGGTCCAAGAGGAACCCCATTGCCCAACCTGAGAAATCGAGTTAGAAAATAGGTTTTTTGGGCCTTTAAAGGGGCACACCAACAATTTACAATTGCATATAATGTTGGAGGATTCACATAACGCTGTTTTTTTTTTTTTAAGAAAGTTCAAACTTGAAGGGATATACTGAGTTTTAGTCATTCATATGGTCCAATGGCATCTTCTCATTAGATCCTGTCTGTTAAATACATATGTCCCACACAGTTTTTAATGAATGTTATAAATTTCTAACGAAGATAACCCTGATTAAGTCATCAGGGTTATTATAATACATCTTCCATCAATGTTTATTACCCAACTTTGATTGATCAGTTTACCTTGTGTGGCAGGACATTTTGAGTCACTGTCTGGCCACTAGTTTCTTCCCCACTACAAAGGGTGTGGAGGAAGGCCTCCTTTCTTTGAGGGCATCAGCTATAGTGATGGTGGTTTGCGTGCCGTGGAGGTCTTCTCGTGACGGAGCTGTGATGAGGATGACAGGTAGACGTGGAGAGAACTCAGCTGAATCTGTTTCAGGGCTACACTGTGATGGGGGTGGGGTCTCTGTAACTGAGAGGGAGAAAATATCTCTGAAGTATCACAAATGCACACTGACTCACAACAGATATTAGTCAGATATACAGCACAGTGGGGTCCAAAAGGCTGCCTCCCCACATACGTATGTATCCTTAGTCCACATTTGTACAGCTAAGAACCCACTAACACAACTGCTTTGTTTTAGGAACCATTCACAGTAAAAGGTCACAACCCCAGTAAAGTTATGAAAGGTGTTGTTTACCCACACCCAGCTTCTCCAGCCTCTATTTTAATTCCTGTTCACTATATTTAGACCTCACAGATTCAAGAGTAAACACTGGACTGTCAGTGGCCTGGGAGTGAACTGCAGGTCAAGTGAGGTGCGTATTTGTGTGTGTCTGTGTCTGTGTGTGGGCTTGTTCTACTATATTCGTGGGGTGCGAAAACCAGGATCCCACAATAGTTGTGGGGTCCAACAGCTTTGTGGGGACCAAAATGCTAGACCTCACAAGTCTGAATTGTTGTTTGAGGGTTATGACTTGGTTCTTAGGGTTAGGGGGGGAGTTAGGTGAAGGTTCGGGTTGGGGCTAGGGTTTAGGCGTTCAGTTGTGATGGTTAAGGTTAGGGTAAGGGGGCTAGAAAATGCATTATGCTAATGACAGGTCTCCAGGAATATAGTAAGACAATAGTGTGTGTGCTTGGGTGTGTGGTCATAGTGTTTGTGTTTGTTATGAAGAGCAACAGCACCTTTTAAATTGGATTATGCTAATTTCTTAAGAGCGTTAAGGCTGTGTCTACATCATATTAGTACTCCACAGAGGAGCAATAATTATTATTAACAAAGATCAGCAGCACTTACATATCTTGTTTTTTTGTTATATTTTAATATCTAATTATATTATTTATTCTTTTATACGTACTTAATATTGTCATTTTGCAGTTTTTCTTTCTTTGTACTGTCCACTTTGCTGCTGTAATACTGCAAATTTCCCCACTGTGGGACTAATGAAGAAATATTTTATTAATATATTCAGCTGCTGAACACAACTGTATCTTGGTAGATGAGAGCTGAGGCATAGTGCAAACTAACATCATCAAAAGGAAGGCTAAGAGTACTTATTATTTTTGTAGCTGTTTTTTGGCATGGTTTACACCAACACTGATCAACATTAATGTTATTATAATGAAGACAGAGAACACATCGTATTTAACAACTGACAACAAATTTGTCAAATGACCTCTGAATTTGGGATAGTTTATGCCTTATTAATGAAAGTATTACTCTATAATACTGAACAGAAATACACTTCAAATTGCATCAGGGTGCTGGGCCAGTGTAAACTATAATATTCCCATCTAGAGTCCATGTACAGATCTATCTCCTCTGCACTTAAGGACAAACACCAACAGAAATTTGTGAAGAATTAAGGTAAAATTCATTATCTGCTCATGAAACACCAATTCTTAAATCTAAACTGTTGAAGTCACAAGTTTAACTGCTAGTTAATAATGTCACTGGTATTGCGGCATTGTTTACTGTTTAATTTTGTGTCTGAAAAAGATCATTTGACGTAGATCCTCCCTACCTGAATCTTCCTTCTGGCTTGCTCCAGACCCCATTAGGCTTCAGTCAGCTGTGGTAAACTCTGTACATCTCCATGTACATGGTGCACATACATAGTTGTTTTTGTCAGTCTATGCTATAGCACATTTAGAGTGTGCATTGTAGAGCCTGTGACTGAGGCTACTGCTTTTGCCAGTTTTCCTCTCCCTGTCTTTGCCACCTCCCCCTCTGTCTCCGTCACTTGCTCTGTCTGGGTGACAGACACTAATCCTGTGCAATTGCTCACAGCAGTAGTAAGAGATACTGGATTCAAAGGGTGAATAGGGATAACTGGCATAAGCTCTTGTTTAATTATGAAAACAAAATATAAATCCATGGTATATGTTAGTATGAGATGGCAGCAAAGGGGCAACCACATGATTATTATATTAGAACCCACTGAGAAACTGTCATTACTATTGATTTCAGTGTTTGTGGGAATTAATATAAATGAACCGTTCCAGTTTATAATGATCATTTAATTGTTGGGGTAATCCACAATATCAGCTGCAAACTGATTTGATTTTTTATCCATGTGAAGACCACAGTTTTACCCTGATGATTGCTTCTTGCTCCTTGAGTAAGGATGTGGTTTTTATTTGATGTGGTTTCATAATTTTATACATAAAGAAATACAAACATACACCCTTGATAGATACTGTTATTTTCTACATGTATCAGAGAAATACACTTATATTTGTTGGGTCAACTGTAGAGTTATGAGAATCTTTAATATAATAGTTTTACCTAAGTGTGTAATTTCCTTAAATATGCCGAAATAAGATGATCAAATAACCAACTTTCTCAAGATTCGACTTGCGTTTACAAGTTACATGCTACACCTGATTTGTCTATAGTTGAAAAGCTATACTCATTTAATAATATCAACCATGATTGATGCAGCACACCAGATTTGGGAATGACTGAATTAAGTGTAGGCGCAGTTTGCAAAAATACATTTTCCCAAAGACAAGGCAGAAAAAGCTTATTTCAGGAGGACACCTTACCTTACGAAAGGTAAAATTTGAATTGGAGTCACAGTGTGTTTTCTCTACTCAGTCTGACTGATCTTATAGATTGTAGTATAACCTTTGTCAAGGTAACAGCATACCAAAGAAGAATATTACCAATCACACCGTATAAGCATTAAAACTGTATATTATAAGGGTGTCATTTCATTAATTTTGTTATGCCCTAAAATGATCTGGACAGGTCAAAGAGTTTTACTATTGAGTACATGAACTTTGTGCTATGGGCACTATATGAGAATGCTCATTTTGTGGATTAACTTTAAATCTTTTGTGTAAGAATCATTGTCTCCTGCTGGTAAGGTGTTATATAATGGTTTATATTTGTAACATTAAACAATTTGAAACAAAAACTCTATAAACAAGATGAAGGTCAACACCGTGTTTAAAGACCTTTAAGAGAACATCTCAGCTACATCAAAGAACATATATAACAGAAGACCAGTTTTTAGTAGTACATCAAATAATAATATGGGGAGATGGCTTTTGAATCAGGCATGAGTAGCTACATACAGAAGCTACAGATGAATATTTGAAAATTTAGCCTTCATGAAATTCACAAAATATACTGTATTACATTAACTGATACGCTCTTTTTCACTATAAAAAAGGCAGTTAGATGTCCATACAAATATAAAACACTCATGAACGATAAAGTATTATTCCTGCCTGTTTATTCCATCCTGCAATTTCCTCTTCTCTTTTAAATGTGTGTTGTAGCTGTTAGTGTGTTTATGAAGGTTCATTAGCCCAACGTCGCAGAGACTCTAAATCATCCTCAACCTCATCTTCCTCCATCTTGGCTTTGGGAGAGAAAAAAAACAAAAAAACTGTGAGCAGTTTGCATGAATTGGCTTATACTGCCACCAACTGCACCTTGTCTTGTGTCATGCTCTTAGTGAACATGAAGTTGTCCACTGCCACATTAGTGCTACTAAACATGTACTTGTCATCTGCTGCAGCTGGCTCAAAATGACTCGATGCGGGATCTATGACGTGATAGTCCTCTGCTTTATTAATTCTACAGTAATCAACTTGTGTTGGTACCTGCTCTTTAGACGGTTCTTACCAGGATGGGAAGGTGATGTAGTGGATAACACTTGGGGAGAAGGGACTCTCTCCTCCACTCTGTCCTTCTCAAACATGCTTGCATCCAGATTCTCCTCCAGCCTCTCCAGCTCTGCCAGCAGCTCGTCCTGACACACACACACACACACACACACACACACACACACACACACACCAACTGGCATTATAGATCTTAGCAGAATTACCACAAATACTTCTGTGGGTCTTGCTGTAACACTATATCACCCTAAGCTAACTACACAGGCAATATATGGTTGAAATGATTAAAATCAAACTTACAATATAAAGAACTCTTTTGATATTGACATGCAAACGATATTGCTCAGAATCACACTCAAATATTTAAAAAAAATTGAATTTGATCTTATCTGTCTCTGCCTTTCAGACTAGTTTCAGATTACATCCCTTTTTATCCAGAATCATATAATCATATAACATTTGTGTGAAATTTTGTCAAAATTGCTGTGTGAAGTCTTGAGTTATGGCTAAAAAGAATTTTGCTAGGTCCCCATGACCTTGACCTTTGACTTTTGAACACCAAAGTCTAATCAGTTCATCCAAGTGAATGTTTGTGCCAAATATGAAGGGATTCTCTTGAGGAGTTCTTGAGATATCGCATTCACAAGGCCCAAAACCATGTTTTGTGAGGTCACCGTGACCTTGACCTTTGACCTTTAGCCACCAAATTCTAATCAGTTTGTCCTTGAGTCCTAGTGAATGTTTTTACCAAATTTTAAGAAATTCTCTCAAGGCGTTACAAAGATATTGTGTTCACAAGGCCAAAACCATGTTTTGTGAGGTCACTGTGACCTTGACCTTTGATCTTGAACCCCAAAATCACATCAGTTCATCCTTGAGCCCTAGTGAAAGTTTTATGCCAAATTTGAAGAAGTTCCATCCGGTGTTACTCAGATATTGTGTCCACAAGAAAGGGATGGACGACAACCAGAAAACAATATGCCTCTGGCTTGCCGGTGTGGAGGCATAAAAAAGTAAAAACAAATATCAAAAAATCTATTCAGTGCAGATAAACAAAGTCTATGTATAAAAACCCAAGAGGCTAATAAAAATAAAATCCCTTACAGGAATTAGTTTCACTGTACCTCATCAAATTCCACTCCAAAGCTCACAGATGTGTGGAGAGTGTCTGATATATGCTGAGTCACATCCTGCTCTTCTGTGATGTCTCTGATCAGGTCGTTCACCTTGCTGACAATATCTCTGAAACCACCAACAAAGAGTTCCTGTCTAAGGTAAACTATTAGGATACTGTATACACAAACATGGCATCATGTAAATAAATGACATCCACATACTGTATATTTACTAAGCATCAATGCAACAATATGACTTGAGTCCTAAATATTATTTGTAATTGCTGACATTTGGTTTGACTTCCTGTTTATATTTTCTCAAATTCGTACAGATATTCATGTGTCATAATGCAAATGAGCTCCTGTGCTGATGTCTTTCTCCTTACATGTGTTCATGGGTGGACCTCATGGCCTTAACAGCACAATCAATGTACTTAAGATGTTTCTCGTACCACTTCTTTCTTCTCAGCGCCTGCAGAGCCACTGTGAGGAGAGCAGGGGAAATACAGTATATGAGCAGGAGTGTGCCTGAGAATCATGGGGATTTTCAAACAAAACAGCAGTGTAACAGTGATCACACAGATAGCTGTTGAACAATGTTATCTTATGGGCAGCAGTATTTTTTATTGCAATTTAGTTTTCCATTAGGAATAAGTGAAAATACACTAATGGTGGCACAGTTTATTAAGAGTCCCTGTAAGCCACTCTAGTTAGCCCTCATGGACAATACCAGTGTGTGTAATACCAATATGAATTTTAACATTTTGCAGTAATACTTTTACTATCCTATGTTTCCCTTTAATACTGTATCTCTGTGTATTTCAACAATGTGATTAAGTCTCCTGATTTCAAAGGCTCCAAAGTTCGATTTATTCATTTGTAAAAACATGGAAATTACAGTGCTCACATCCTAATCAATCAACACAGGTTACCAAAATACAGGATATACACGTCCTAAAAACTGAAACCATTGTAAAAAACAACATAAAACTATATCCCATAATATAACACATCCAGACAACAATACAAAAACAGACAAAGATTAAACTAAAGTCCTGGTTTACAATGTTTTGGTTATACTGATATATTCAATGTGGGAAAATAAGTGTGTGTGACAATGGTCTGATCCTGCTGCTGTGGTTTGTCAGCCATTGATTTGCGGGATTTGCCTAAAGCAGACACTGTTTAGTAGTTTTAGCCATAAAAACTTAAGTTTTCAGGAAAAGTACTATATCATGATATATTTCATATTGATATTATGATATAGTGATATACCCACACCTCTGCTTTTCCACATTTCTGCAGGGAAAACGGTCTATTGGCAAACAGACTTTAACAAGAATTTAACATCTGATCTTTGGCCTTTTCCACAAACACCAAAAGAGGAGCTCTCATGTTTTTTTAAATCCCTGTTCCATTTTTTCATAATCATTATAAATTTATCTGTCTTTGTGCAGGCTACACTGACTGACAACGTTTCACAGCTGTCACCAATCCATGTTAATTTACTTGTAACTGACATCACTAATATTAATTACTAATAAGTCTGAGCTAGCCAAAAATGGTCTGTATATTACTCTTGGAACTGCTAGCATTAGTGCTAGCTTAGGTTAGTTTAGCTAGGCAGCCACCTAACACTACCTGATCTAGCTGCTTGTATGTTTACTACGGAGTTACACACACAATAGTGTATATCAACTTCCTTCAAAGATACCTCACCTCTTCTGTTTTTTCTACTGTTCTTCTTGGCATACAGAAGTTCTCTGTCAATCTTTTTCTTCAAATGTTCTTTCTTTTCCATCAGCAGCTCCTCTCCCTGTAGAAGTTTCTCAACCTCTCCTTCTTCAGAGGGCTTCTTTGTCACCTTTTCCCCTCCACTGAACATCTTATTAAATAAAGACATCTGTGACTTGCTTCCTGAAAAACAGAGACAGCTTAACTGACCGGGCTCACGTTCCTGGCCCTTGCACTGAGTAAACACAGCTGCCTGTAATCTAGGGCCACTTTCAAAAGAAAATACGTGTATTTAAGCAATATCAAAGGACAGGGAGTGATTTTGTAGTGACGAATATCAGCACGGCTGATATTTGGTCGTAAGTGCGAGGTCGCAAACCAAATTCAAATGTTATTTCTGGAAATATATTCATCTTTGCAAAGTTGTTACAATCTAAGGTAGATAAGGACCGTTAATATAACGCTAATTAACTGTTAATAGAACACCTGTAAAGCGGAGTGATACATGTAGTTAAAAGTCCCAGTGCTGCAATTCGACTTTGCAATATCCAGCAGCTAAAATAAGACAAACGTCAATTTATTTTTTCCCGCCTCTATGAAAGAAAAGACGCTGTTTGTGTGAACTACTTGAACATTTATTGAAAACGAGCCCTGTCTATAGATGAAACAAGGACGTTATAAATATAATTCATATTACGGGAGGGGGGGGGGGGGCACCTAGCTAATAACAATAGCGACTACGCGTTTGGCGGTTGATTGCTAGTGCTGAGAAGGATAAACTTTTCTTACCTGGCATTAATAAGTCATGGTTTTAGAACACTAATGTGACAGTAGGTGGCAGGATTGCACCTGAGCAGGATTCAACAAACGAACAAGAGACGAAGAAGAAAACTATTTCTGGTCACGTGACTATTCTTAAACCAGGAAGTCTGGTGTCAGATACACGGTTAAATCAAAACAAATAAAGACTAGCCTGTTGCGGGGCTGAGAATTCATTTTCCCGTGATCATCTGAAATCACATTCGTCTTGACATGGATGGTATGTCGTGTTTTAATAGCTGAATGGTCATGTTGATAGACTTTGTTTTGCTTATACCATCAATCTAAAGACAGATAGCCAACATTAGCTTGTTAGCTTAGGTGGGTGGTTAGCTAGATTAGCTGTCAAACCTGTTCTGATTCTCAGGTCGTTCGTTTCCAGATTGACAATTAATTTGACCTTCGGTTTCATTGAACATTTTGCCTTAACGCTGCCTGCCACTGAATCTTTTCTTAGCACTTGACTGCTATGTGAGGAATGTCACACTCAAAATCTGTTTTGTGTAGTCTCGACAAACGTAGACACATCTAGACACTTCCTTAGATTTACACGAACAAAACCACGAAGACTTCTGACTGATTGATAGAGTACCTTATAGCACCTATGATGGATGATAGTTTTAGTGACATTTTAAAATACCTATTTAAAAAATATATGGTAAACATCTGCAGTGAAAAGTGTTTTAACGCTTTCCCATCACTGGGTAACTGTAACAGTCCTCCCAGAGAGCAGACTTTTTTGTTCAATTGTACTGTACTGGTTGTTTTATATTTTGTTGATGTAATGGTTTGTGTCTGAAAGCATTTCCCCCTTAATAATTGTACAGTTCAATAATTTCTACTGTTTCAGTTTGTGTATTTGTTTATATTTTTAGTTTTTGGATAATACTAATTTTTGGAGCAGCTGTCTGATGCTCCCACAAAATCATAAGTGGTCCCCTGAGACAGTAGTCCCATTGACACATAATCTGACATGAAATATAATGCGTACATTGCCATTAAGGCCTACGTTAGACATTTCCAAGTGGGAACTGCCAATGTCAGGGTTCAGCAGAGACATAAAAAAAAGATGAATATTTAGGTTATGTTATAATCAACATATTTTTAGCGTAGGTCAGAAGTTAAGGGTCCCTCTACACATTTCCTTACTTTTTCACTCTGTTTTGCTCATGTTCAAGCAAAGAAAAGACAGACAATCATTTTTCTTATCAGTTTGCCAGCAGTTTCAGAGAATCAAATGCCAGTTTCAACAGACACTGTATATATAATGTAGAGTTGGTATATAGCTATGTAACAGACAGTTCATTGACAGTGTACAATATATACTCTCCATATTTCTAACTCTGTCTCTCACTGTTGCTCCACAGAAACACTCTTCCAGCTAAAGGTATGTGAAAAGGTTTAATCCATATCAGTTTGATAAAACTTGTAAAATTGAATTATTTATTGATTTTATATACATCCTTCTCTTTTTGGTTTCCAGTTTACTTCCAAGCAACTTGAGAGACTGGCCAAGAAGGCAGAGAAGGAGTCTGAAAAGGAGCAGGCCAAGGTCAAGAAGGTAAGTAAACTGGCCCAAGCCTAAAACCAAGCCACTGGGGCGTTGTGTTGGCTGAATGGTTAAGATGTATACCATGTACTGTGATTGCAGTGCTCAATTCCGTCTTTATTCCATGTGCAGTCTCTCTCTCCCTTCATGTGTTTCCATCTGCATCTCTACTGTGCATCTCTACTCTCTATTAAAGGCAAAATGCCAAAACAGTAATCTTACAAAAAAAAGGCCAAGTCACAGTAAGTGCAATTATATAAATAAGGGGGATGTGGACAGTGGATAAAAAAAGAAAATGAGCAGAGGGAAAAAGTGAATTGTAAGCAACAGGGATTGGGTGGAGTCCAACCAGCAGTTAGACTCCCAGCAATTTTCAGTTTCAGTAACTGCTCTGTCTTTAGCGCAAGTGAACAATGTCAAACATCCAGATTGGTATCATCTACACTTGGAATCTCTCTGCCATCTTTTCTGCAGTTTGCAGTTGGCCTGGAGAGGGTGATGATTATGTTTGGGTGTGGCTGTTCGTGTCGTGTCTATATCTCTTTTTTATTATCTACAGAGCCCCAAACTGGCAAAAGACAGTAATAAATACTACAAGTAAAAATACTACTTATTCGACTAAATACTAAATATAGGGATTAAAACTAAATGCATGAATAGATAATGCAGTTAGATAATTAAAATGGAGTGTAAAAGGAAATATAAAGCTCTCTACTTTTCCTTGTATTTCCAGTCAGTTGATGAAACTAATGAAAGATAGATGAAA
Organism: Seriola dumerili; assembly: GCF_002260705.1. Classification (NCBI taxonomy): domain Eukaryota; kingdom Metazoa; phylum Chordata; class Actinopteri; order Carangiformes; family Carangidae; genus Seriola; species Seriola dumerili. The sequence goes on from NW_019175945.1 coordinate 566,870, forward strand.
TTGTAAAATGAAAAACATTTGAAAGTATTTCAGCAACTTATTTGAAATAAATGTAAAAAAAAAACAAAAAGAATGAAAGGATCAGTAATATATCTTACTGTAGCTTCCACACATATATATACACACTGTATCCCAATATCTGCACAAAAGGAATGCACCTACAAAACGTATGTGAGTTTTTTATGCATCACTGTGAATTAATTTATCACTGATAGATTTTTAAACAACTGATTATATGATAATATATATATATATATATATAAAAAACACAACTGGTAGTTGCATTTTTAACAGGTAACAAACAGTAATATTTATTGATATATTCAGTTAGTTTTACTGCCTTTTGTCAGTTTTGGGGCTCCATAATTGGAACTTTGTAATCAGTAGATTATCTGTGCACCTTTTACTGGCACACCTCAGTCAGCAGGGGGCAATACAACTTAAACATTGAACAAATTGTGCCTCGCTTGTTCTGGGAAATTGATGTGTCACTATTTTCTTAATGGCTAATTGTTTTTAGAGATAAATATTTCTGCTATATGGTTATTGGGCATCTCTGTTCTTTTTTAAATGAATGTTTGGTTTAGAGATTACAGAAGAGATCATTTCTCTCATGGAACTGCTTTGATCGTCCCCACTGGGACCTGTATGCACAACAGGCTTCCCATGACACAGAGGTGAACCTAGAGAAATAGACAGCCACTGTGCTTTTCTACATCAACAGCTGCATGGAAAACGTCACAGTGGACAAGGAAAAAAGATGTTTCTAAACTTGAAACCATGGATGAACCATGAGGTAAAATCCAGTGACACCAGTTTAAAGTGTCGCCAAGTCAAACCTGAAAAAAGGCTTAAAAAATGCTCAAGACATCTGCAGACAACGTACAGGAGACCACTTCAACAGCACTGACACTAGGAGCATTTGGCAAGACGTCAGGACTACCACTGACTACAGGAGCCTGTCTGCCCCCACAGTGATGTCACACTCGCTTTGAAAGTGGTAATAATGTGACAAACGCAAGAATCCCAACCATAGGTTCTCACACTGAGCACACAGGATGTACTGATGTTCCAGGATGGGTAGTTATGCAATGTGCAGGGCAGGAAATTAACTGGCCTTAGGTCAGTCATCATAGTGCTAGTGCCAAATAAAACAAATGTCAGAAAAACAGTTATCATCCAGTTGTCCTCACATCAACAATAATGAACTGCTTTCAAGGTCTGGTCCTCTCCTACATCAGGGCCACTGTCCCTGCCTCTCTGGACTTACACCAGTTTGCATATAGAACTAACAGATCCATTTCTCTGGCTCTTCACACTGTCCTGACTCACCTGGAAAAACAGGGCACCATTCACAGACTACAGCTCTGCTTTGAATACTCTGAATTCATCCACAGCGACCTAACCTCCAAACTACACCAGATCAGCCTCGGCTCATTATTATGTAACTGGATCCTGAACTTCCTGTCAGAGCATCCTCAGGCGGTGAGACTGGGCCCCCACCTGTCCTCCCTTATAACTCTGAGTACTGGCACACCAGAAGTGTACAAAGCCCCATTCTCTGCTCCTCACATGACTGTGTTCCTGCTTTCACCACAAACACCACTGTAAAGTTTGCAGATGACACAACAGTGATTGGGCTGATCTCCAACAACGATGACTCAGCGTACAGAGCCTACTGGTGAGCTGGTGCTCAGGGACAGTTTGTTCAGAGCTGGGTGTGTCGAGCTTCATGTTTTTGGGCGTTCCAATCTCACAGGAGCCCACATGGTCCACTGACATGACTGCACTGATATAAAAAACAAACAAACACAGCAACAGCTGTTATTCCTGAGGACGCTGAAGAAAGCTGGGCGGCGTACAGTCGGCAGCTGGTGACCCTCAACCGCTGCTCCACAGAGAGGATCCTAACATGCACTGCGTCACTGTGTGGTGTCCTATCAGCAGCTGATAGGACAACTCTTCAGCAGGTCCCACAGAAGATGCCTGGGATACAGCTCGCAGCCCTGGAGGATATTTACAGTTCACACTGCCCCAGAAAAGCTGCCAGCATCTGTAAGGACTCATCTGTTCGAACTTCTTCCAACTGGCAGGCGTTATAAAGGCAACCACACCTGCACCTCCAGACTGAGGAATAGCTTCTGTACCAAAGCCATAGCTGCTCTGAATCAATCCATCAAGTATCCCCCATTAAGTGTCTGACTGATTACAAAACTGTTACTTCACATACATACTCATACTACACTATACTGTAAGGGCTTTAGACATTCACCTACATTAGCACCCTAGGCTAATTAGCGAGCAAGCTCCCAAGTTAGCAAACAAACCCTGTCAATCATCAACTGAATAACTACCTTTGACATTTCAAAGGCAAATGCTTTAATCACTTTACCTTAAAGCTGCAACTTTAGTCATCTCAATGTGCGCTGGAGCTGATATAAGCTAACTAGTTTGCTGGGAGTGTGACAGTGAGCTTATTGCAAAAACAGACATTTCCTTGCCAGAAATGTTGGCCATCTTGGAAATGGCTGCCATCTTGAATTTTCGAGTGGCTAACGTGTTCTATCAAAAACAGTAACACCCAAGGAGGATTTGTGCCAAGTTTAATACTTATATCCACATTTCAAAGATTTCCCTGAAATATGTAATTACCTGCTGCTCTATATTCCCTCTTTTATGGCATTGAGTACAAAAGCTCTCTGGTCCTCATTGGCCTCTCTCACTGACCAGAGATATTTTCCTGCTGAGTCACGATAGTCTTCACTTGTCATATACAGTTCAACAGGTCACATGCTTTTAAATAAGGAGCTATTGTTGCAATTTTCTTATTATTACTATTACCTATTATTACCAACTTCATATGAGCCACACTTTTCAAGATGTTGTATACACAATTAAATTACTGGAAAAGAAAAGCAGAAAATAAACAATAAAAATATTAGTCATGGCTAAAACAAACAAGATGGCTGGCCTCATGTTATCAGCCAGTACAGTCTACAACACTGACATTCAGTTCAGTGCCTTTGCCGACTTCATTTATAAAAAGGTCTTCTATACAGTGTTACATACAAAAGGCGAATTGCACATGCAGCTTATGTCTTTGTCTCTGTCATCAGGCTTTGCAACAGAAAAACGTGGAATGTGCCAGAGTTTATGCAGAGAATGCCATCCGGAAAAAAAATGAAGGTCTTAATTGGCTGCGCATGTCGTCACGAGTGGACGCGGTGGCCTCTAAAGTCCAGACTGCTGTCACCATGAAGGCAGTAAGTTACTGTGTTCCGTCATCTCATTAACATATTCTGCATTAGATTAAACTTTACTATTCCTTCAAAATGCAGGTCTATAAAGTGAGTTTTTTCATATGACTTCATCACATTATTTCTGCTATTTTGATAAGGTTGGGGGGTTGAAGATGAGATTTTTTTTTTTTGTCTTTCCAGAATGAGACAAATGTATAATAAATGTATCTAATTTTTTCCTTTAGGTGACCAAAAGCATGGGCCAGGTGACCAAGGCCCTGGACAAAGCTCTGAACTCAATGGACCTCCAGAAGGTCTCTGCGGTCATGGATAAGTTTGAAAGTCAAGTACAGAACCTTGACGTCCACACCTCAGTGAGTGGCTGCAGACAATGTGCATTTGTGCTTGTAGTACCTGTATTTTCATACACTGTTTTGGTGAAGTGCTAAGTGAGCTTAAAAAACTCTGTATGGTTAGATATGCTGTTGTGGCATTGAGGAGGACTTGACAAGTCATGTCTGAATTAAAGTCATAAAACTCAAATCAAAGAGTTTCCTTTTTTTCTTCCCATCCATCCCTCTCTTTTCTACACCAGGTGATGGAGGACTCCATGAGCTCGGCGATGACACTGACCACGCCTCAGGACCAGGTCGATGACCTGATTCACCAAATAGCAGAGGAGAGTGGGCTGGAGGTGATGGACCAGCTCAACCAGCTGCCAGCGGGAGCCACCTCATTGGGTGGAGAGAGCGCACGCCAAGAGAAGGAGGACCAGCTGTCTCGACGGTAAGGACCAGTGTCTGTATTTGATGCAAGATAATATGTGCCGTCCCATAACTACTGAGGGAAGGGTTAGAAGCAATGTGTGTGTCTACATCATGTTTCCTTTAACAAGACACTAAATCTTCCCATTCTTCACCTGGTAAAACTCTTCATGGTCTGTCAGCAGGATAACAAGTGGAACATGTTTTCAGTTAGATGAGGGCATGAGAACCGGAAATTAGATTGCACAGCACACTAATATACACACACACGGGACATGACTGTTGTGTGTTGTGTCTGTAAAGTCATGAGTGATCAAGAAACATAAGATGTGTTCAGCCCAAATAGAGAAGCTCAAAGACAGAGGGAAGATGCTGCATTGTAGAGATATGGGTCAAACGAACAGTGGTTTTTGAAGTAGTTACAGCAGTGTCATATTTACAAAAAGCTAACTTTAAAATAAAAATAGAGAAACTAGGAACAGAAAGGACAATAGACGTGTTGCCCCTTAAATATGTTTTAATACGTTATGTTAATATGTTAAATATGTTATGGTTTAGTTAAGTTTTATATATCAAGATTTATCAAATATGTCGTCAACAGATTCATTAATAAAGAAAATGATTATTTTATTTTTTTAATCTTTAATTAAGTTACATCTTTAGGTATTTCTATTTCTAGGTGGGACCTGACATGGGGACCAGCTTTCACATGGCAACCTGTTGGCTTATCATTAAAATCATCAAAACATGTTCACGTTTATATATTTGTATGTGTTTGTACACATGTATGTATGTACAGTATACTGTGTTTATGTATCTATGTGTATATACTGTATATGTGTATATATATATATACAGTATATATATATACATGTATCTGTCTTATTCACAGTATAGCAACATCTCTGGCGGTTGATGTATTTATATTGTCTCACAGTGTATATAATCATATAATATCTATGTATATCGTCAACCAATTTCCCCTTCAAATAAAGAGTTAAACTGACATTTATGAATGTAATTCAGTGCACTGCACCTGTAAGGCTTTTATCTCATTTCATAAAAGCTCCAACGGTTAAACTCTCCCGTATTTTCCCTCCCTCCAGTTTGGCTGCTCTGCGGAACTGAGGGCTCCTCCAGCAGCGGTGACGGGGCTCACAGCTGCGTGGAAGCAGACGTGCTTAATGACGCCGTCAGGAGCTGTGTGTGTGTGTGTGTGTTTATGTTGAACTGTTCCTACCGGGAGGACTTAATGAGGCTATTGATTACCACTCCCCTGCTCTATAAATACACAGACACAACGGCTAGAAATACCACCTGAGGAGGTATGAGTCTCTCTCTGGTTCACCTTCCCGTTTCGATCCGTCTCTTCTCCTATTTCTGTTTTCCCCTCTAATTCCCCATTGGATCTCATCTTACCCTCCACTTTTCCCTTTTTCCTCCCTTTTTATCCCTTTTTCTCCACCACCACCTCCTCGTCTGTCTACGCCCTTCCATTTCCCAAATCACACATTTTGCATTTATGCTTTGTATAAAAAGAAAAACATTTTACAAACTGTTTGATTTACAATGATGAAAGTAAAGAGTTTTAATGAGCAGTTATAGTAATTATAACGGAGGTGTCCCTGTCATAAGGTGAAGGGTGAGTCAAAGATATGTGTACATGTTGTTTTCAAGTATTTTGGGGATCTGTCTGTGGGAAATTGTTTCAATGGACAATTCTGTTGGGAGGAAGGAAACAGAAATTTAATGGAACAAAAATATCCTCTGACTTTAAAGTAAGTTTAAAGTAAAGTTGTAGTTTAACTTGGTGGCATGTTGCTAACACTAAGACATCGTCTCCTTCCTTCCTCAAATCTGCCCAAGTATCAACCGCTTCTCGACACCATTATAGACATTGTATAAAACAAATGACAGTCCTCCCATCTTTTGTTTACCAATGTCAAAATGGATTATGTTTGTTTTCTTTTTTTTTTTTGTTATTATTCAGATATGTTGGTGATTATTTCTCATGCCTGTCTTCAGACTTTATTGCTTTGAACGCCTTATTTGGGATGCAGGTGCTTGCATAGGCGCTTCCCTCACCAGTGCCTGAAGGACAGTAGTTTAGAGATATGTCTTTAACTCTGTAGCGTGAAGTTGCCTCATCTCTTTTTGGTTTTGGGTGTTTGATTTGAGGTGTTGACACTCTCCCCCAGCAACATTGAAACCTCATTCAGATATTTTTAGAAGCGTCTCTGTCTCAAAATAACCCGATCATGCCCACCTGTCTCAGTTTCATCCTGGACTGTTTGAGGAGTAAGACGTCATCTCAGAACAGGGATGCACACGCTGGATCTTTTTTTTTTCTTAATTTGACAAGGATCAGTTGCTCTTCCTAATTTGCCTTGTAAACCACACATTTGCTTGAATGTTCATTTGTTAGGTTTCAGGTAAAACGCTGGAGATGTGCTGGAAGATGTTTTGCATCATGAGCAGGACAGATTTAAAGACTGAAGAATAAAATGTACAAAGGCATCAGAATATGTTTGAGTTAACAAAAGACGGGGACCTTTTTTTCTTTTGTTTTTTGAGGTCATAGGTCTCTGTTGAGTTGCCTGTTAAGTGCTTTGACTGGTTTTGATGCTTCCCTCTTTGCGCATTCAGTGTAGACATGAGTAAAGGGGCAGGCAGGCCGGAGCCAGACTTCCACCTATGACAGAGCAGCTTCACCCTCTGGATAATCTTTTCAGTTCTCTGTCCATTTTAACACAGGGAGGGTTTATTTATACCGAAAGTTCACTAGACTTTGCAGCACTTTTGTTTTGTATATCTATCTTGTGAAAATAAAATCTTGCCCTCTGATGCAGTCTTTCATTTCACAGCACTCGACACAGCATACGAATGAATACATAAACACAGAAAATGGCAAAAATAAATGCACATAAAACAAAAAAGTTAAAACAACGGTAACGTCACAACAACGGGTGAAAAAGGTTTAATGTTCAAGATTCAAACAGCCTCAAGAATGTACCATTGCTGCTACTGTGGACACCAAGGACTCCCATTCCACCCATTATTTCATTTATGAGCCAAACTAACAATGTTTCCATCAACTTGGTGTAAATATATCTGCTTAACATCAAAATAGTAGCATTGACACTGTGAGCATGTTAGCATGAATCAAATGTTTCTGTGTCACGTGAAGGGTGTTGCTCGTATATTATCACAAACTCTGGTCTGCGCACCTCTGACTTTTTTCAGCTCTTTGCTTTGGTTTTCTGTCTCATTAAACTCTGCTCTCATCAACCTTGTTTCAAGCTGCAGCAGCAGAAACTCATAAACCAAAGATTTCTCTCTGGAGTTGATGAAAATCAAAGCAGAGCTTAAAGGAGAGTGAATATTGGACTTAAATTCATCAGCTGGTCTCAAAAACAACTCCCAAGTGTATGCTAATAATGCTCTGTGTCTGCTTGATGTGTAAATGTTCGATACAACCATTTTGTGTGGTGGTGATGATGTCGGTGCTATTGTAATAAATCCCAGGTCTGAGCTGTGGTCTGACTCACCAGTGCCTGAAGAAGAGGCAACACCGACCCAGCTCTGCAGCAGGAGGGCGTTTTCTTCAAGCTGGCAAGTGGCCTAGCTAACCCAGCATTAGTGCCACTCAGGAACCCGGCCCCACAGCCCACTAACTATCTATCTCCCCCGCCGGTAGCGCTAACCGGCATGTGAGTGGCACTTGCCCCCTCAGCAGTGTGGCTGTAGCTCTGCTTTCACAAAGACAGACTGTGACTGTGACTTAGAACAAACAGTCAGACTTCAGATAGACTGAGTCTAAATTCCTCTGTTGCACAAAGCAGTTTAGTTCTTGACTATCTTAAGCCAGACTGCGGTACAATGAATTCTTGGTAAATTCATTTTCAATATAAGACAAAATGGCCGGCTGAGGAACAGCAGCCAACAGTCTGTTTACCTCAGCAGAAAATGTTTGTCTTTTGGAGGAATTCAACAGCTACAAGGACGTTTACTTGAGAAATTGGGGGTCATGTAGGGAGATTTACAGGAAGCGTAATAGAGCAGTTTAATATATATATATAATTTCTTCAGGTCTCTTTAAACTGAATTATTCTATGGCCTCCACAGACATTAGCTGTAGCTAGCTAGCAACATTTACATGTGACTGATTTAATAACTCACCAGGTTCTTTCTGTTATTTTCCCCCCGACTCATTATCCCTCCTATCTATCTATGTTTATGAAGTGGACTCAGGAAAAGTGCAAACTATTTGCTCAACTTGGAACATTTTCATTTGGTACAGATGCTTTGCTTCAGTTTGTGCCTCCCAGAGTGAAACTGTATCTATATCCACATCCTTCCTGTCTTTGCATTGCCTTATTATATATCAGCTCTAACATGAGTTTTGTGTTCTGTCTGAACACCTTCAGGCAGGTGGGCTTCCTGTCTGCAGTGTTTATAAAATCCTGGCTACGGCCCTGTTAGTGACCAGCTGATACCGGGCTGTCTCACCGAGGGTAACACTTGTGTGTAAACTGGTGCTACAGTAAATTGGCATTTGAGGACAATACTTTTAGATTAATCGTCATGGCTGCTTATGATCTCATTTGCAACACAACACAAGGCAGATCATAACCACTGCTCTGAGATGGTTCATGAATATTCACACAGATGCAGTGAGTTCACACACAGAGGTAAATACAGGCTGCCGTGTTCCCTGGGTACACAGCAAAACTGCAGCACATACAGCAAATATTCCTGTAATTTCTCACTGAAGCCATCACTGGGGAAAGCGATGGAATGTAACTGAGGAGCTGTTTTGATTTCCTCTTCACTCTTTCTCTGCCGCTCCCTCCTGCTGTCTCTCTCCCTCGCTGTTTGTGAAATAAGTCATGAGGTAAATGATCATTCCATTGCTAAATAATTAGAGAGCCCAGGGAGGGCAGCAGCACAAGTGCCGAGCATAAAATGTGCATGCCTGACAGCCTCACAACAACTGGCTGTCACGCCACGAAATGTCAAAGAAGAGGCCAGAGCAATCACCCCAGCAGGTTGTCTTGGCGTGCACTGAGTGTTTCCACTGAGGACTCCCCCGCCTTTTCTTTTTCTAGAAGCCTTGACTTAGCCATGGTGACAGAAGGAGGACGCACAACTCATGAAAACACAATAGATGATGAATAAGCTGTCCCAGGACTGACTTTAACACAGTGAGCAGTGCTAGTTAATATCCAGACAAGCCTGGGTGGTTGCTCTCACTGGAAAATACTGACCCAGTGAACTCACTGACCCCTCCGCTGGGGAAGTGGTTGTGATCTGAAAATGGTTTTTAAATATGTGAATGACTCCCAGCATGAGCCTGTTACTATAAAAAGGGAAGTCTGCACTGGAATTTCCCTTTAATGACGGAGATGGGCGCTATGGCAGTGTCAGGTTTCCTCGTTGTGCCTGCTGTTTGTGTATGACAAGCGAACAATAGTGTACTTGGCTGCAGGTCTGTAAATTGACACTGCTCAGGGAGTGTGAATGTGATGATACTACAGTGACCAATGGTCAGGAAACAGAAACTGACTGTGAATACCTGGATTAAGTGAGCAATAGAGAGGAGCAATGTAATTTACATGTTTGCAAAAGACAATGAGAAATACTATGTGACAGTGAAAGTGAGAGATGAGAATCAACATGAACACCACATCCCCAGTGTGCATAACTTTAACAAGCTGTGGTTTGTTTATCACATCATCATCACGTTTTCAGTCTCGAGCCATTCCACCATTTTCCTTTGCTCAGAAAATTAAATACATGCCCCCCCCCTGTCTATGTATGATGGATAATCCCTGGCTGCGCCCCACGCCCCCATGTGGATACTAATCACGGTGTTCCCTCTCCCATGTGACCGCCCCTGCTTATTGGCTAAGGAGAGTTGACGCTTTGGGCCGCTCCAGCTGGATTAATGAAGCGCTCCGTCAAGGTAGCCAGAGTTATTCAGAGACAGGGAGACAGACAGGAAGTAGTAGAAGTTTTATTTAAAAAAGAAACGCATACAATTTGTTATAAATAGTGGTGAGTGTGTGTGTACATAACAATTTGGAGAAACAAGGTTTGGTAAGAAAACATTAACGTCAAGTGTGTCAAGTTTCATGGAAAAACTGAATTCCTGAGCCCTTACTCACCCCTGCTCCTCTGTGTACGGGGTTTCTATGTTAGCATACTTCCTGGCCTAAGGTTTACAGTGAGGCAGTTTGATTAAACACATGAATTAGGAATATCCAACATAAAATCTAAAAACTGCAAAAAGCAGATTTTGACGCAGAATTCCTCCTCATGATAGGGCTTTGGGATCATGATGTAATTTTGTGATTTAATAGTGTTTTCTTTCTTTTCTGAGTTACTGTGTTTGTATCTGTTGCTCTCACATAATGAAGTTGAATTAAACAGAAATTAATCAATCAAGCAGAGCCCCAGCGAAGGCCCTTATCATGCCATCTGATGATAAACTAGCACAAACCTGCTGATAGAGAGTTCCAGCCATGACATACTGTACCATATGAGAGTGTGATTAAATACTACCAGTTTATTTCTGTTCTTTTCCCTCAATAAAAAAGTAATATAAATTGCTTATATTATTATGACAAATATGAAACAACAATGTACTGTAGTTTGAATTTTACAAAAAGCCACACAGGGTACATCCATGCCCCCCTACTGCGAAATTTTGTGATTAACCATTGTAATTTAATTGATAAAAAAATGTAGTAACAAATTAATCAGTACTGTTTTAAAATCAATGTTTTTCATGACTACAATTGAGGATTACTAACTCATACTATGGATAAAGTATCTTTTAAATATATCAATTGGCCTATCTTCCCAAAGGTGAAGGAGACTCATTTTAAAATCATTCACAAGATATGCCCAGTGCCAGATTTTCTTAAAAAGAGATTTAAATTTGTAGTAGGCCCTTGTACCGTTTGTAATGAGTCAGATGAAACACTAGAACACATGTTTTTTTTTTATCATGCCCTGCATCTAAAAGGTTTTGTTCAGACATTAGAAACTGGTTATCACTTAAAATAACATTTATCGTATTCTTTTCTATTTGGACGGTCTCACTTCTTTCTGTTTCTAACATGGATAATATGATAATCCTTCTGGGAAAATGTCACATACAATGCGCGCACAGTTCAAAATAAAACAAGCTCTTATAGATACATTTTGATGATTGCCCCTCTACAGGACCCCTCCTTAGTTTATATTATTATAGGTCAAGTCAGTTGTCGACTGTATCCAGTTGTTAAGCCAACCTCAAGTCCCACCAATGTTTCTCGATAATAAAAAGGGCTATTATTTTGGTATTTCATGACCGGAAGTCAGTCTTTTACTGAAGCTAGCTTAACTGAAATAGCTCTGAGCCGCAAGCAAACCGCAGCTGAGCTACGATGCTCACTGTTCCCATTAACCGGGGAGACAAAAAAAACGGAAGACGAGGCGAGGCTTCGGTTTGTCGAAACGGACATCGTACCGTCGAGCAGACAAAGGAGAAGCCGTGAGAGACCTGTGTGAGTGTGTGTGTTTCCTGTGTGCCGGGGGCTGCTGCTGTAGAGCTGGGCTCGGACAGGGCGGGGTGATGTTCAGGTTCCGGTATAAAGGCAGCGAGAAAATGAGAACCAGACAAGATGTGGAACCGGCTGCCGACGCTGTCGTTTTATATCGGAGACTAGAATGAGAAGTTTACTGTTGTGGTGTAACAGGGCGGCGGTGTAACCGTCTGGGGAGGCCGCTGGCGGGGGAGAAGCGTGTCTCTGCGGCGTCCCTCCACCCCCTGTCAGTCAATAACATGAGGACGCTATTTACACTCTGTTGTCTCTTCCTTATCACCGGCGGAGCGGACCGGGTGTGGGCCACCGGAAACCTCACTGTCGACAGCAGCAACCAGACCAACCTGACGGCCGACAGCAGCAGTAGCAAGTATATCAGAATCGGGGACGGGTCATCGCAGGAATTTGAGTTTCCTGAAAACACCAACGGCGTGATTGTAATCTCCAGCCAGTATCGGAGCGCCGCGGCCAGCAGGAAGGGCCGCCAGAGCTGGAAGCAGACGGTGACAGTCCGCTCGATGGACCCAGAGGTCCTCTCAATCCTTAATGTTACGGATAGCGGCCACACAGGTCTAGCCAAGAGCTACATTATCAGCATCCGCTCCGGGTTCCCAGGCACGGCTCAGCTGCAAATCCAGCTACTGGACCTGGACCAGGACTCGGTGCCGGTTCTGATCGAGGAGAGGACGGACTACTCCATCAGAGTGGCGCCCGGTAATGATGACCCGGCCACCCGGCTCATCCAGTCGGGTGGCCTCTCCCATTTCTCTGAGAACCCTGTGCTGTTTGCCTTGCTGCCCCTCATCTTCGTCAACAAGTGTGCCTTTGGTTGCAAGGTGGAGGTGGAGGTGCTGCGGGGTCTGCTCAAGAGCCCGGTGCCACTGCTCTTGGGAGTGGTGGGCCAGTTCCTGTTGATGCCATTGTACGCTTACTGTGTGTCACAGCTGGCATCACTGCCCAAAGCTCTCTCCCTGGGCCTGGTCATCACCTGTTCTGCCCCAGGTGGCGGGGGCGGCTACCTGTACAGCCTGCTGCTTGGCGGAGACGTCACCCTGGCTATTTCCATGACCCTGGTCTCCACAGTGGTGGCGGCAGCAGCCATGCCATTGTCATCAGCTCTGTACGGCCGGTTGCTGGGCGTGCACGCTGCCCTGCATGTGCCGTTTGTGAAGATCCTTGGCACCCTCCTGTTCATCGCCATCCCCATCTCGCTGGGCATGCTGGTGAAGCTGCGCCTGCCCGCCCTCACGCGTGTCCTGCTAGCACTCATACGACCCTTCAGCTTTGTGCTCATTGTAGGGGGCATCTTCATGGCTTACCAAATGGGTGCATCCATCTTGGCCAATGTCAGGCCCCAGATTGTGGCAGTGGGGGTGACAGTGCCTTTGCTGGGGCTGGTGGTCGGGGCTGTCATGGCCAAGGTGTCCGGCCTGGCCCCACCACAAAGGAAGACGGTCAGTATCGAGGTGGGCGTTCAGAACAGCCTGCTGGCCCTCGCCGTCATGCAGCTGTCTTTCCGCCGAGCGGAGGCCGACTTCGCATCCCAGGCACCTTTCATCGTGGCCCTCAGCAGCACCTCAGAGATGTTGCTCATTGTTCTTGGATACTTTGCCCAGCGGAGGTTGTGTGGTTCTGCTGCCCCCAGGAGTGACGCTTGATTGTAGCCGCAGTTTTTTTTTTTTTTTTTTTTTTTGTTTTTTTTTGTTCTGAACTTTTTGAAGAATGAACCCTTTCAATCCTGTGGAAATTTGGTGTCCCACAGTCTTGGCTACAAGACGCCCAACTATCACCAATCCAGTCATCACTGTTGTTGTACACAGGACAGTGAATGGACTTTCTGTGATTCTTTTGTCGTTGTTTTCGTATTTTTCATGAAAACCAAAGGCCTTTTACCCCTCTGAGACCTTTTTGTGTTTATTTTACAAGATGTACTTTTTAAATCAGATTATACTGTGAGGTACTCAATGTAAATATTCCTAAAAAGAGAAATACCTATAAAAGAAAAGATATTTTTCTACCAGATTACTTTTTGTAATCAAAAAAGAAAAAAAATTGATTTGTATCATGTTTACAAGAGGTCCATGTGTCTTAGCACGGGGGGGGGGGGGGGGATTCAGGTGTAAAGAGGAATCGTGTGTGAATCAAATGGGAACATGATGATATTTTGAAAGTATTTGCTACTGATTGTGTTTCCTGGATCTGCAAATCCATGTACTTGAATATTAGAGAGGAAGAAAAAGTCAATAAAAACATTGTCAAAGCAGATTTCAGTTTGTTCATACTGTGTCAGCCGAGAAACGTGTGGAATAGGTCGGTGTTGCCGAAAGGCTGTTTTCAGTAACAAAACTGTGAGCAGGCTGCAAGTTACCAGAATAACAAGCTGTGGTTGTTTGCACTCAGTGACTGTTGGGTGTCACAGATGGAGGAACTGATGGTTGTTCAGTATTTAGCATATTTAAAGAACAGTTTCACAGTATGTGTTGAAGTTCCTATGCAGAACACTTGGCTCATCTAACAACATTATTTATATATATATATATATATATATATGTGTGTGTGTGTGTGTGTGTGTGTGTTTGTGTTATATTATATATTTATTATAGTTTTGGATTAATACTACTGGTACCAGAGGTTGTATTTGTATATTCAGTAGGGTTCATTTCACAAATTCACTTTTTTTTTTTTTTTCACATCTGAAGCTGCATTCACATCCATTGAAACACAAACACCACAAACATATATTCATACATCCCAAATGTGGAATTAAATGTTGCCTTTGCCTCTCATCGGCAACATGTGTAGTATATTGATTGACTGGTTGATTGATTGATTAAGACAAACCAAAGCATGCATAACAAATCAGATACTGACAGGGCCTCTTTTTAAAGGGCCAGTTTGTCCAGAAAACAAACAAAAACATGTTTTCACTGTTGTATAAGAAGAGGTCGTTTTGGTTTAATGTGCTGAACTTTTAAATGTTCTTTCTCTGAGGCCTTTACTGAGGTTTACTAAGTATGTTTACCCAAGTACTAAGAACAATTCAGAGATACCTCAGAGATGCTTCTTTGTGCTACTTCCACATAAGAGAACTTTTTCCACCACCGCTCAATACAATGGAGGTGAACAGAATTTAGTTAGCGCTGTTATTAAAAAGTGGAAAGGCTCAAGTGTGAAATGTCTGTCCAGAAAAGGTGTCCCAATTATGAATCCACAGAACACACTGTCAACAGCTCTCCAAGGGATAATATCTTTGGTACAAAATGCTTTCAGTTTAGTGTGGATTGTTCAGTCCTGGGAATATGGTCTCTCAAAAGCATTTTTGAAATGTATTTTTGGTACTGATTCAAGCACCACAGCCCTCCTTAGTTTGGGTTGGCTGCATCAGTGTCAGAGGCAGATGAAACCAAAAGGATCTGAGTTTTCTGAAAAGCTATCTGCTAGATACTAGTAGTGGTAAATGAGATGAGAAGTGTTTCACAGGAAGAGGTTAAATGATGTGACTCAGTGGAGAAACGGAGACAGTGTTGAATCAAAGAGTAGATTCAAAGGAAGACATGAGGGGTATATGAAAGTACATGAAAAAGAAACCATGCAAAAGGTCATTATGGGCTGTACATCTGTGTAACATGCCTGTAGTTTAGTCACCTATTGTACCAGAGGACAAGGTCCAGTTTTTTATCAGCTTCCTCTCTGTTTGACAGAACAGTGCGGCAGCTTTGTGTTTCAACAAGAGCTGAACTGTTGACTGTCGGGTTAAAATTCAGAAAATGTGCTCACAGCTCACAATCAACACAAACAACCTTCCCTTATCTGAGACACCGCTCAACGGGAAGGGAAGGGTTTTACATGTCATTTCTTTGTAAAGACTGCACTTCCTGTTTACGCAGCAAGAGCAGCAGACTTCATGTGCTTTCATTTACACGTTTTCTGAGGGGAAGTTTTGTAGTGGAAAACAAGGGAGTCCAGGCCTGCCTGCTGTTTTGACTGAGCCCAGCAGATTTGCCTGAGCTCTCAGGAATGTAGCACAGCTGTAAAGCCTCCAGGCTGAGCTGAGGTTGTTTGGTAGAAGAGTCTCAGCCCGTTGTGGTGCGTTTCAACTCCTGTGGCCGCCTCCGATAGGAGGGGCAGGTCCAGTTCTTTGTTCCTGACAAGGAAATGATGGTTTTCAAAATAGCAACATGATCTCTCTGAGTCACGACCTCTTCCCTCTCCCTCGTCCATTAAAACATTTCAGCTTTTTTTTAGGATTACTATTGATTTTTGCCCTTCAGAGGCATGTGTCATGGACAGAATTGTTCCCTGACCTACATGGTTGTAACCACAGCTAAACACATCCATGCAATCAGTGGCAACTGACGATGTTTTTCATGAGGGCAAAGTCAGTGTTCTTTTTAAATTTCTAAATTTATTACATTTTGTTTTTCAAATCATTTTATTGTCATCCAGAATGAAAAAAATCTTTCTATGAACAAGGTTCAGCTCATATATTTGCTTGATTTTCATAATGAAGCCATTTTCCTCTGTCTTGTTCCCTCTTAAATTTTCCCAATCTTCTTTCCCAGTCATTGGTGTGACCATAATTTAACTGTAAGTTTCAAAGTAGAAATCCTTTCAATTTTGCAAATGTACTGAATTGTGCAAATGTAGTTACACTCAGTGATTCAGAGATAGTCACAGGAGTAGCTAGACAGTTTGTCTTTCAGTGGGCGGATCACGTTTGTTCTTCCTGTACTCGACAAAACATGAAATTCATGGTTGAATTTGGTGTTTTTCATATCTGGTGCTTTGTGTTTAAGCTAACCTGCTATTGAAGCTGGTACATTTTCATGCCGCAATAATGATATGTGTTCCCACAACGCTTGTTACACACACACACACACACACACATGTGCAGACACATGCAAACACGTGCACACACAGGAAATCCTGCTGAGATCCAGATCCAGTCAGTCCTTAATCAAACCGTTGCCTACCTACTCAGCCGTCCAGTGACAGTGGCTCCCTTATGATTCAGACAAGAGCTGCCACTACAGCTGAAAGTGTGTGTGTCCTCAGATGTCAGTGTGTGTTGTTGCTCATGGTGCTGACAGCTGATGATGCTCTGCCTTGCTGGTAGATTTGCACTCAGCCCTGTACATCAGCACTCCTGTTTACATTTCTATCCTGCACATTAGTGGCACAATAGGAAGAGAGAGCCCTTAAAAATTCATGAGGACACATTGCATTAAGTTTTCATGAGTTCCTTTCACTGGCTCCCATGAGACAGTTTTCCTACTGCCTGCTGCAATAAAGCTGGGAAGTCCAGAAAATACATGGGTGGCTGCGGCGAGAGGAGCACTCTGCACACTGAGGGAGAGGAATGATCTTCACTCCAACACACCAAGGCAAGATGGAGCCTGCTGCTGTGCAGTCAGGGTCACTCAGTGTGATGTAGCAAGGTGTGGCATACACCATTGCAACACCTGAGATGGGTCAAAATCTTATTTGTTCAAGGATAGATGGACTTCATTAAAATGTGATTTTTAATCTTGCACATCACAACCTCACTGAAAGCTTCAATTTTGAGCAAACATGAGCTGCAGATTCTCACGGTCCATCAGGCTTTTCAAACCAGGTCAGAGCTATTTTATGAAAAGGGGGAAACTGCAGTCACACCTGTCCTTACATGCCCCGTATCCTGTTTAGTGTACACCCTAGTATTGTGTGCATTAGTCTGTAGCACATTTACATGGGGAAAGTTACAAGATAAAGTAACAGCATACTTTTAAAAGCTTTAATGCATACTCATATTTTCTTATGTGGCGTTCATGGACACTGCTGTCCCAAAATGTAACACAATAGAATGGAGGAGCTGCTTACAGTGGAAACTAGACTTACCGCCTCCCAGTTGTATGCTTCCTCCACTCAGACGAGTTTCAGATTACATCCCTGTTTATCCAGAGTCATAGAAAGTATGAACCATTTGTGTGAAATTTTTATCATAATTGCTGTGTGAAGTCTTGAGTAATGGCTAAAAAGTGTTTTGTGAAGTCACACTGACATTAACCTTTGACCTTTGATCACCAAATCAGTTCATCGTTCAGTCCAAGTGAATGTTCGTGCCAAATTTGAAGAAATTCCTTCAAGGCATTATTGCTAACAAGCTAATTGTCTTAGCCATTTTTTGGCCACTTGGGAAGAGCAGAAACAGCTATTGACTCAACATTAAAGTCGATATAGGGAAGTTGTTAGCTAACACATCTGGTGCAAATTTTCCATAAATTTGGAGCAATGTTTCAGGCCACCTGGAGAATGTCACATCAATATTCACCCTCCTTTTATATCTGTTTTTGGTCTCTACCACCTCCTAAAAATAAAATGGTCACTTATTACCTGTTAAATGGTCCACCAGCTAATCACTAACGTTGCTTGTGGTCTGCTTGGTTCTGGGTACAGAGCCTACAGTTGGCCTTCTGACTTCACAGTCGCCTGCTGCAGCTGAAACAATGTTAGCAAGAGTGAAACAAAAAGTTGCAGAAAACCAAAACAATGAGCTAAAACAAGCTCCATCTCAGTCTGGTTTGGCAGTTGCACAGCACAGGACCACAAGGCTCTTCGGCAGGTGATGAGAGCAGCCCGGTCAATCACTGGAACAGCCTTACCAACGCTGGAGAGCATCCACCAGACAGGGTCATCAGTAGCCACCCACAACATGACCTATTCACACTGCTACTGCCAGGAAGACGCTACAGGAGGGCAACAACAAGGACAACAAGACTGGAGAGCAGTTTTTACCCACAGGCTGTAAGGCTCATAAATGACACTCACCCACTGCCCCTCCCTCCACCACCACAGACTGCCCTTTGACCACACACACACACACACACACACACACACACACACAAACCACTACTGGCAACCACTGCAGACTTTGCACATACTCTCCATTTGCACAGAGTCTTTGTGTTTACATGAAGAATCTGTGCATATGGTCCGTGCACTTGAGTTGTATTTTCATTATCCATGTCTTGTGTCTTTTCTTATGTACTTTTGTACTTTTAAGAGATGTGTGATGTTGCTGGGAGGTTTCACAGATGTGCCAGACTGTTTCCTGTACATATTATTAAATACAGTATTAACATTTAGAACTGCAGAGTTGATGCTTATTAAAAGCGTACAAGACTTTTTTTTCACAACCTAGAAGCCCAGAAATGGTTCTAAGTAATGTCTTATTGCTGTTCTATAAAGCATTAACAAATGATATATTCACCATCAATACAGTCACGATTTGCAACTCATAGACCCTTTTAAAGGGTGACTTATACAATTATTGACAAAACAACTAAACATATTGTTTTTTCTTTTAACTGCCAAAATAATAATGATAATGGAATAAAGGAGTTTTAATTGTAATGCAGTGTAACATTGTGGTGTTGTTACTCTTACTCATATAAAGCATCTGAATGCTTCCTCACACTGACAGACAGTTTAGACACTTTTATGATCTATTGGAGAAAGAAAAAAAACATTTCTGTCATTATTTATTCACTTAGACTTTCTGCTTCCTGGGGTAGATGTAAAATATAGAAACTCAGACAGCTTAAAAAAGGAAACTGATAATGTTCCACTGCTCTTAACTGTAGGTTTGCAGATTAAACAATGCACAATCACAAGTCATGGGAAACAACATTATAAGATTGAAAAACTGCTATTCACATGTCACATGCTTTTTTGCAGCAACATCTTAGGAACATTTACACTGAAGAATGAGTAAAATCATGTAAAAAGAACAGACACGAACAGGGTAGACTGATAAAAATTGTATTCAGTGCTGAGATGTTGCTATGACATAACAGAGCATGGTAACGCCTGCTACTATTCTCTTTAGTGATGTTTCAGAGGAGGAGTTCAGGTCAAGTTTCAGATGTGCTTCTTATTGCCCTATTGTTCAATAGGTTCACTGGAATTCAATTTCATTACCACGGGTGCACAGCAATAACCTGCTGTTTGAGTTACTACCTTTAAAATAATGCAATTAATTAAACATACAAAACTCTTAGGAGATGCAAAAAAAAAAAACAACTATTCACTATTGAGTTAAAAAGACACAAAAAGACACATAAAACAACAACTTTTGATGCACAGTTTTACACACTGGCACCATTTCAGACATTATATATTATATAAAAACATTTCCTTAAGCTTAGATGTACAAATCCCATCATGTTATCTGATACATAGGGGAATGGTATATTTGGAATGAAGGCTGACTGTCTGCTGCATACCTTCAGTCAGTCAGGGGTGCAGGTCAACACCTTCAGTCCTCTTTGTTGACAAAACAAGGAGGAGGAGAGGTGACTTCTGTATCATTTATTCATCTGTTTTTCTCTTTTTCAATCCCCTGATTACTATTATTAGCTTCAGTTTGTTCCACAAATACATAAATGCATACAAACAAATTAACTAACTAACTTTTAACATCCACAATTAACAGATATTTAGGATTAAACTCCGGGATGGTTTTTGTTTGTCCCACCTTTGTTTCTTCTGATTGGCTGTAGAATTGACCAATGACAAACAAGAGCGCGAGGGGGAAACATGGAGGAGAACAGGAAACAAAACATTACAGCTTGAAAAAGCAAATAGGGGCAATTAACTCTCCGGAGCACCGTTAATTAATTAATTTCACATTAATAAGCGGCTGAGACGTCTCCTCTCTATCGAAGCGTCTTGTAAACACGTCGTTTTGTCAATGTCAGTGAGTGCAACGTGTGAATCCGTCCCTCAGGAGAGGACTCTGTCGAGCCTCCTCGGTGAGTTGTTAACTGGACCATTTCACTTTATTGTTTATGAAGCGTCATTAAATGTCGAATTAACCTCCTTCGACTATTAGAAGGGATATATTAAACTGGATTTTGACGTGAACCTTATTAGAGAATCATCCCCGTTTACATTTCTTTCAACAAATTAACCTACTAAAGGTATATGCATGTAAATACGTGATGTCTATTCATGGTTTAAGTTGGCCAAGACTTTACTGTGGAGGGCCAGAGATGTAACAGGAAAAGTAATTAAGCATTTCCTTAATTTCATATTTTTAAAATGCCTTCTCAAATAGTTTTCTATTGGGTATTCATAAATTAATGAATGTATTTACAAATGGTGAGTGAGTGTTTTATGCCGTTTTTGTAAATTCATTTTTAAATCTTAAGTATTTATTGGTGGATTAATGGTTCATTTATGAATTCTTTTTACAATTCCTATTTTTAAAAGATATGAAATTAGGGAAATGCTTTATTACTTTTCCTGTGACATCCCTGGTCATCCATACTTTGCAACTAGTTTAGTTTTTGCTATAACTGACTATATATTACTTTTTAAAAATGTCTTATTATATTATTATATTACTTTTTAAAAATGTCTTAAGCATCATGTGTTGTTCCTGTTGTGGTCCCAGCTGGTCGTGTGGTGAAGAGGCCAAAGCTGGAAGATGGTCGGCGGCTGCAGGAGGCAGCGATCCAGCTGCTGGAGCAGCAGCAGAACCTCTGCAGTCTGCTCAGGGAGGTTGGGGTGAGTGAAGTGACCTCAGGACGAAGAGAGAAATTACTGGGCTGCACAGCCAGTGAACAAACATTAAGCCCTTATAATAATCATATTTTATACTGATCTGTGGACTTAGAAAGAGGGTGTGACAACTGACAATATCAGAACTGTGAGACTATATATAAAAATGTCCGACTGGCAAAAAATGTGCTTCTATTTGTGTAAGACTATGCAAAGGTTTGCAGCTTCTACTGGCAATTATACTAGATTTATCTTATGTGCCACTTTGGTGGGAAATACAGTATTCTGCATTGTATTTTGTCTCAAATGAAAGATGTTTTAAAGCACAAAAAACCCACACTATTGGAATAAGCACTTCTGGCTGAATTATACCTGTATGATACAGTGTTAAATGAATTTTAAAGAATTAGAAAAGCAGCCTCAGCCTCAAATCTCCTCAGCAGTAAACTGAATTCAATGTTGTTAATATACTGTATCTTTACTGTGTTTTCACACTTTTTGCAGAATCCAGATCCGAGCAGCATTCTTTGCTCTCAGAATGGAAAGCAGAAACCAGCAGCGTCTGACTGTATCTCATCTACCATTGTGGGGTCACTGCTGGGTGAGTAAGACTCTGTACTGTACATCAGTTTTGCTAAAGTTGTGTCACTCTGTGTGTGGCCCAGAGACACCTGCTGCTGTATACAGTCCTGACAAAACAAAGAGCTGTGAAAGAATGGAGGAAGACAGGGACGTTTGAAATTCTCAGTGTTAGGACTGTTAGTGTGTTAGGACTTGACACATAATATTTGAGACATGAACAAGTTTGCATAACCTTTTCATGACATACATCTTTGTTCAGTGTTTATCTGCTGGACAACTGTAAGTTTTCAGATGTTGGTTTGTTGCTTTCATACACCACAAAGGAGATGCATGAAAATGGTCTCTGCTCAGAACATCAACTTTGACATGAAGTTAATGCTATGAACTGGAGCATGTGTTGTGTTACCTGTGGACAGTGTGTGAGCTGAGGCATCAGGCCATGCAGCTGGGCGTCCCGCTGGTGGTGCTGTCCGTGAAGACGGTGCTTGAGAGACTGATGGAGATCACTGGCACTGAAGGAGAAGAGGAGGAGGAGGACAAAGACAAGAGGAGAGAGCTGCTCACTTCCTCTCAGAGAGTGAGTATCTGACGGTGGGATTTGATGTTACATTTATTTGTGGTATAATCCAAGGTGAGCATTCAATCTGAACTCTCATGCAAAGGTTTGCATATATATGTATATACTGTATATATTTCTTGAATCTAAAGGACCATCTGAACTTTTACCAACCACTCCATCAACAGTTTGTTGGTTGAGTGTGTAAGTGCTATTGTCACTGGAACTATGATGCAGGTCTCTGTACAACATGTGATGCTCTCCCTGGGTTCTTCAGCTGAGGCTACCTGCGATCTAAATTTAACTTTATTTTTATTTCCTGCAGATGTCGAACCAAAGAAAAGTAACAAAAGCAAAAACATTGCCCTCTTTGTCTGTCAGCATCTTTAGTCGACAAATTCAGTATTTCTTTTGAAAACCTTTATTAGCTGTACAGTGGGTTATAATCATTATGCTAGTAAGAATTGTTTTCACCAGGCCACCGGTGTGTCCCAGAGATTCTGTGCAGGCTTTTAGTTTGTAGTGTGTTTAAACAGTAAGCAACGCAGTGTACATGAAAAATATAGGCTGATTTCTGAGTGTTCTGTTGAATGCAAAGCACAAAGGAAACAGATGAGATGCTCATAGTTGCAAAAAATTCAAATTTGTGGGTTATGGTGAGACAGCTCCAGAGAGATCACGGAGAGAAGAACAAAGAGTATTTAATGTTGAGGAAGAGATTTTTCTTTCTCTTTGGGAAGTTTGATTGACAGGAGCATTACAAAGTTGCAGGTTGATTGACGTATGACATTACATGAGTAGTTTGATTTCTTGTTTGTAAAAAATAGTGAAATGTGTTAATTTTTAATGTGTACTACCTGCTGATACAGTTTGCTATGGTGATTAGTGCAGACTGTACACAACTATTCTGTCTGGTTCTGGGACACGTCACACACCTGAGGTCTGTCTAACTCTAGATACTCCACAAATATATGCTGAATTAGGCAAGGCTTCCTTCCAGTGCCAAACACCACATGATTAGAACTAGTTAAGATGAGATAAGACAGTATTGATCCTCAGAGGGGAAATTCACAAATTACACACAATTTTTAAAAACTTTCATATTTTAAACTTTTAATTTTGACTATTTGTATATGTGCTTTTTATGATTGTTTGTATGTTTGTTCTACTTCTGCTGTACTCATGTCTCTCTTGCCAAAGAGATCTTGATCTGTAAGCAGATCACTGAATTAGATACATATTATATAAATGTACATAATTTGCTGAAAAGCTGCCTCTAAATCAGGACTATCATATGATAGATGCCCCATGTTCTTCTTTTAAATGTGGCAAATGTATTTTTACTAAAAAGCTCAGCTGCATCTTTAATTTAGGGTCTGTAGTGTATTTGATGTATGTGTGGTTCCTTTTTATTTTGACTCAGGTGTGTCAGACCTGATTTACCAGTTGAAAATAGCTGCATGTCAGATGTGTCACAGACCTGTTGGGTGTTACTTGTGTGGTTTAACATTGCTCTTTTATTGGTCTTTCTTTACTGCAGGATTCTTGTTCAGAGAACAGAAAGCATGTTATGTATGAAATCCCCATAAGTGCCTGTCCTGTCCTCTCCAGGTCCAGCTGTGTGTCCTCCTGGAGTCCAGCAAAGACCTGCTATCACAGGGAGCCCTCTGCCCTAAGTTGCTGTGGCAAGAGTACAGGAGAGATCAGGTGTGTGTGTTATTATAGCACGTCATACACTGTATATGAGGCCTAAAAAAGGTATTCACTTCTCAACAGGTTCAGGATTTTCAGTCTGAGCTCTACACAGACGAGTCAAAGTAAAACACAACCGAAGAAGTTAATTTGGAAAAATTCATCCCAAGTTTTCACTCCTTTATTTCAGTTGGTCTCATATTACCCTGGTTTAAGCTTCACTCCACTGGCTCCCAGTATCTTTTAGAAGAGATTTGAAGGTCCTTTAACCTGTTTTTAAAGCTCTTAAGGGCTTGGGACCGGCCTACATTGCAGATTCTCTGTTGTTTTATAATCCTGCACAAGCTCTCACATCTCCCACTGCCAGACTTTTAAATACACACAATCGTACACACAAGAAGGCAGTGCAGCTTTTTTTTAAACTATGCTCCAAAACTATGGAAAAGTCTGTGAACATTTTTAAACAACAGCTGAAACCTATTTATTTAACTTGGCTTTTAACTTTTACTATTCTTACTGGTTCCTGTTTTTATTTTCATTTACATATTTTATCATGTACTGTCTTTCAATTATCTATTTTCATTGTACTTCTATTTGCTCTTATTTAATTGTACTATTTGATTTTCTTATTGTAAAGCACTTTGAGCTGCATCTCTCGTATGAAAATAAATTATTTATTGTTATTAAGTCTTACAATTTTATTATTATTGAAATTATTATTGCTTATTCTATAAATAAAGTGTATTATTCATATTCATATTATTATTGTTAAACTGCCACAGCCGGACATTTTTCTCAGCATTAACCGCCATTTGTTTCTTACTTGATAGTACAATAAAAAGTAAAGTCACTCAGCATGAATTTCTTACACAACAGAATAGATGAAGTAAATGTAAAATCTATTGTGGTGTTTCTACAGCGGCTTCCCAGTCTGGAGGTGGTGTATCATCTTCATGTTTACAGCATCCTCACTCTCAAGTACATTTTAGAGAGGTAAGAAAAGTGAATTTTTTATCCAGTTTGAGGCAAACTGTTGGTTGATCAGGGTCAGCTGCTGTAAAGCTCGTCTATCATCCAGGGATTAATGTCACAACTTTGGAACCAATATTTTCATGGAAGCTTATTAAAGCAAAGGAAGGTCCTTCAGGATTTGAATCTTTTAAGCAACTGAATTCATAATTTAATTGAAAGTTAACCAGCGCCTGAACACTAAATACCACTGCATTTATAGCATTGAGATATTTTACTATGAAAACAAATCGTTGTCGGTTTCTTTTTTTTAGGGAAGTGTTTAATATGTGTTTAATATTCAAAAACCTTTACTCATTCAGACAACACAGTTTATGATGGAAAATTCCAGCTTGAACCAAGGCTCCATCAAAGTACAGTAGACTGAGGACAAGAAAGACAAGTTCAGATGAGCAACTGAGAAACTGGATTTCTTTCTCGGTGTGTGAATCTGTAAAATAAATCTTGTTTCTGAATTTAGAAAACTTGTGGGAATTTCAGAGATGGGAAATCAAACCACATAAATTCATAAAACACGGCTTTCGGTCTGGGTATCATCGGATAATCCATAATTCATTTGTAATTTTAAAACAAAAAAACTTTAATCAGTTTTAAAGCCAGAATGGAAAAAAACGTTTTTGGTGTCAGAATAAAAAAAATGAAAAACCAATCAAAATGGTCCATTTTGGTTTTTTGGCAATTCCTTTTATCATTATTTAGTTTGAAACCGAAAACTGTCCAGACAGAAAGTGAAAGTGAATTGTAAAAAAGCCCCCCCCCCCCTTTAAATTACAAATGAATCACGGATTATCTGATGATACCCAGACCCTTTCAAAGTAAAATCATTCAACGCTACAAATTCAGTGGTGTTGAATATTAATTCATCTCTATTTGGATACATAGTTGCTTATAAAATTCAACTTATTATCTCAGATCAATATAATATAATTTATTCTTTGCTGAAATCACAGCAAAAGACACAGACACTTGGCTGCTAGTTCTGTTGTCACAGTGGATGTAG
Source organism: Seriola dumerili (assembly GCF_002260705.1). Taxonomy (NCBI): domain Eukaryota; kingdom Metazoa; phylum Chordata; class Actinopteri; order Carangiformes; family Carangidae; genus Seriola; species Seriola dumerili. Next base: position 592,867 of record NW_019175945.1, read on the forward strand.
TCAGTAGTAGTCTGCTCTCTTGTTGCTGTTTTCCATTCAGTGATGAAGGCGTGAGGTCTTGGTTGGTGTCTCAGTTGAAGGCTCTGTGCAGTTGGACACCTCCACAGGGAGAAGAGGACACCAAACAAGTTCAACAGAAAGTGTTGTCAAGTAAGTTCACAGATGTCTTTCACTCATCTAGTTGTAGTTGTGCTTCTTGTAAGACGTCAATCATTCATCAACAAACTCAGGTTAATGCTGAAAGCTGTTCCTCTTGAGACCTGGACAGAGAAAAGCTGGTCAGTTTTAATGTAGCATAAAGACCGGGAACAGGGAGAAACAGCTAGCCTGGGTCTTGGTCAACCACCCAAGCTACAAAAAAACCTGCCCTCCTGGTATCACGTACACTTGAAAAAATGTTCACTAAATGACATATATGAAGCTTATTATTGTGGTGTCATCCCTGCTGAATGAGATAAAGCTAAGCTGAGATCTCCTGTGTTCCAGTGCTCGTTGGAGTCTTGGTGGGATCTGGCTTTGAGCTGAGTCCTGAACCAGCAGCTCCAGACAGGAGGGTCTCCCTGCTCTGCTGCTCAGTGCTCGATGAAATGCTCTTCTGTGAGTCTACATGTGCCCGTCCCACTTACCCTGTCCTGTGATGATTAAATATTTAGTAAAGTACTTTGATTCACACCTCAGGACCCCAAAAGCTATTTTCTACTTCTTTAACTGCTAAGAGGTCTAATTTTAGTACTTTTCTTTTTTGTCTTTCTTTTTAACATTTCATTGTTTTTCTGTCTTTTTGCTCCAGGGCTTCTGGACACTGTGGACAAGAGTCAGGCGTTGCAGTCTGCTGGAGCGGCAGCTGAGCTTTGGTTCTTTGTTTTTTATTTGCCCTATTAACCTTTATGTAATCAGATAACGAGTCCCCAGTACAAAAACAATGCAAGACATGACAGAACAGACACAGACTTTGGTAAAGAACAGGGAGGTTATTGAATTATATACAAAAACAGTTGCAGACATTTTTTTTTCCCCAGTGAAAATGAAAATGCAAAAACAACCATTCCAACTGAAATCACCACAGTAGAGAAATCTTTGATGGATTCACCAAGTTTTATTGGATTTACGGCTGGGTGCTGTTCGCATGTCGGTGCCTTTATGGTTTTATTCAGTATTTGTAGACTTCTCATGGACTCATCCCCGAGGTTTGCTGAGTTGAGAACAAAAGAAAACATTCAATATAACAAATGACCAGCCTGCACAATCAAAATAATACTTAGAACAGGTTTCCAGGCAATGAACGTAAAGTCCGGGAAATTACTGCGCCTGCCCAAGATATAGTGAGGCACATAAACCCACTTTAAACAGTGTTTATGCTAAGCTAAGCTAACTGTTTCCTGCTGTAGCTTCCTATTTAATGGACTGATAAAAGAGTGGTATTGGCCTTCTCATCAAACCCTCAGAAAGAAAGTGAGTGTAGTTCCCAAAATGCTGAAATATTCCTTTAACTCCCGGTAGGATGGAGTCATTAACTCCCTGTCAGTGGGTCTGTCACAGGAACTGAACATTCAGGTTTAGCCAAAGTCAAACATTCATTCAAACATCAAGTGGTTAACACCAGTTGAAACTCAGCCAAGTTGAGTGGTTCCTGAGTTAACAGTGCAAGAGGTTTCACTCCAACACATGCTGCACAACTAGCAACAGATCTATGGTGAATATATCCTTATAACTTTTATTGAACCACTTCCTGTATCTATGATGTTCTGTGCTGAAGAACCAGGAGCCGGTTGCACAAAACACCTTAAATTTCCTACTTAAGTTTAACACCTAAGGTTTAATTTCTCCGTAGCTGAGAGAGTTACTTGAGGGTGTTGACAGAATCTCTTAAAAGGTTTAATTTACAGCAGTGAGAGAGTTTTTACAGCAGTAAAATTCTACTGTTTCCATGGAAATGTTTGCTGACATTAGCTTGTGGGAAGACAGCAACATTAAAAGAGTGCACTGCTATCTCATCCTCCTGTTGTTTTGACGGGAACTTCACAGGGTTCAGCGGACAGTCAGAGACTTTAAACTCAGTGAGTGACCCGGCACACCGCTGATCTGTGGACATGAAACACCTCGACTGTACCTGACCAGAAAGATCATGTTATCTAAAACAGTTGAGCTCATGAAGGTGCGGAAAGTAGAGTGATCCAACTCGGACAAATCAGAAATTGACTGCCGGTCAAACCTGCGATACAGAATCAGTTCCTCATTGTTAATGGGGTCCGTTGGGTTCGCCCACTCTTCTTGGGATGTGTTCATGTTCTTCATTTATCACCGTGAACTCAGTCATGTTGCAGTTAAGGTTTGATTAAGTTATGGTTTCTAAGGTCTTTTGTCCAACAGTTTAACTGGCTTTAAGGGATTCCTTAAGTATAAAACCAAGATAAGGAGGAAAACCTTAAATATTTAAGTGAACATTTTAAGGAAGTCTTAAGGAGAAGACTTAAGGTTGTTTTGTGCAGCTGGCTCCAGATTTCTAAGTATATATCTGGATTCTATTACTTACACCTTGCACTGACCTTCGATCTAGTTTAGGTCTGTAACTAGCAGCTCACCTTTGTTTTTAGTTAATTGATTAATCTGTGGGTAATTGTCTTGATTAATCGATCAGTCTATAAAATAACAGGAAACAGTGAAAATTCATGGTCTCATCTTTAGATCACTTGTTTTTCCAACCAACAATTTAAAATCTAAAGACTCTGTTTACTATCTCAAAGGACAAAGAAAAGCAGGAAATCCTCATAGTTCAGAGGCTGGCACTGGAGAATGTTTTGCATTTTGGCTTGAAAAATCATTTAAAGGATGAATCGATTAATTTTCGGTCGATTGACATCAAATATCTGTTAAAGACAATGTGGTCACTGGCCTGTAACTTATGATGAGCTCCTGTGTAAGGATGCAGCTCCTGTATTGGGCCACAGGAACCAGGATTTTGTGGTTCCATCTGATGTCCAGTTTTCAGCTCATGCCCACTCGAGATTTTCTGTGCAGACCTGTTGCCGCTCTGGTAACTTCGCCACATTTTTTCAGAACACATTAATCCAGCAGGACGGCAGCTGACTGGATGAGTTTTCCGTTGTGCGCAGGTCTCCGTAAACTCTGGCACTGGAGTGTGAAAATTCCTTCGGTGCTTGTCTGGTCCTGAAATGCTGGAGCAATGCACCTGGCACCTATGATCAGACTTTACTTAAATCAGTGTAAACGCGACAGTAACTGGCCCACTCAGCTCAGTCTGCATGCTTCACACACTGAGTCATGACCACCTGAGACTGTCTGCAGCATTCAGCTGTTCGTTCAAACATGGAGGACGTCCGAGAAAGCATACACATATGTAACTTGAAAACACTGACTGTAATTAAACACAAGACACTGTGGTCAGTAGCATTGAAGTTAACTGTCCTGTTTTTATCCAAAATGCCTGAGCATTGTGAAAATGTGCAGCATTAGATGTCTCTGTTTCTTACCTCTCTGCCCTGTGTTTTGTGTAGGATTCAAATATTTGATGCTTCATTATGTGGAGTTTCAGCGTCAACGGAAGCCCTCCAGCGTTTCTTCACACACTCCCTCACTCAGACACTCACATACAAGCCCCGACTAACAGGTAAAGACAAGTCATAGATAGACTTGGGCTGATATTATATTTCTGTCCATATGCAATGTTTTTCAGAATATTGGAAATGATATGGATATTTTGCTGGACTGAATATTCAATTTTGGATATCACCTAAGTATATCACCCAGTTTATTGCTGTTTTTTTCTTGATAATGTTGATACCTATATTTGCCTACACTCATCCGGCAAGAGCTTCAAATGGGCTCAGAAAATGTTGGTTTTGGGAGGACTTTGAAATAAGTATCCTGATACACAGTACATGCTCCTCACATAATGAGAACAAACGGAATTTCTAAAAAAACCTTGAGTGAATCAACTGTATATTCTCTCAGTGTCAGATGCCATCACTCTGCAGAACAAGTGGACCTTTGCAAAAGCCAGCCGGTCGTTGACCTCTCTGTTCCGTAAAGTGAGTGTTATCTAAACCGTCACATATACTGTGATGAAGTTTGCCAAGATTAAAATGGCTTTTCACATGTGACATGGTCTGTATATATTAAACTGTTATCTAGCTTTGTACACGGTCACTGTTGCCTTTGGATTTCACATCCATCTGTAAATTTCTAAAAGAAAATCTTTGTTTTCGAGACTATACTTTGCCTTTAAAAAACTTCCTAGACTATACACACTGCTTTTGTACCTTTTTGTGCCCATTCTTTGAATATTGGATATGCACCCCTGGCTTTAGTCATATGCAGACCAGCTCAGGATGGGAACCCCCCTCTTTAATTTGGTTATTTTTCTACTATAACATTCCATATTTCTAGCATAAATGTTACTATTGGATCTATAACATGTCTCAAAGCCCTTATCAAATATTTCTCCCCCATCAAGATCTGGGTCAGGTAACCCTGTATCTCCCTTTACGTTTATTTCCATGGAGACACACAGTCAGGTGTACACCAACAGCCCAGAGGTCTGAGTTGAGAGCATAGAAATATTCCCTAAGAGTTAGTAGAGCCATTCCCCCATTATTTCTGGGCAGTTTTTTATTTAGTACCACATTACAGTAAGACGTCCCTTATAAAGGACTTATGAATGATTTATAACTAGTTTATTAATTAGCTTATTAACACTTTATAAATCATTAAGCTGTCATAACACATTAAATAAAAAGAGCAACAGTGACCTGTTCCTTGCCAAATAGTGAGCCCGCATGTGTCTGTACTGTTCAGCCTCATATCGCATTAGTTACTGAGCTTTCTTTTGTTTTCTCTGTCATCCAGCATTTGCACCTGCTGCTTCATCAGAATGTATGATAATATAATTGTTTATTTATCATTTATAAAGCTTTAACAACTGAATTAATAACCCAATTATAAACCATTTATAAATCCTTTATAGGAGTAGTCTTATTGTGAAGTGCTACCTTTTATTCTTGGCTTTTGCTATTCCAAATGAATCTAGAGATCATCTTGTCCAATTTGTTTTGGGGAACATTAATTGGAATTCTACATTTCATTCCTTAATTAATTGAAGCAATTAATTGAAACTACACATTATATTAGCAGCAACAAGCCTCACTCTTCTGCAGCTTCACACAGTCATTGTCATTCCTGTATTTCAAGCTGTAGACAGACACAACAGCAGTCAAATGACTACAGGCTTCAGGTGTACGGCCCTCAGCCCAGAGCAAGGGTGTATTGAGAGTACTGATTTACTTACAGTATATATGACAGTGTGTCAGTCAGCTGCTGTATTCTGATCCTGGTTTCTTCAGAGTAACACTTTTCTGTTTGGTTTCACAGCTCTATAAGGAGCCTAGCCTTGAAAAAAAAAAGTGCTTTTTGTGTCCTCAGATCTGTAGCCAGGGTCGATCGCAATAGAGCGAACAGTGACTCGACTGTGTTGTTGCTGTGTTTCTGTAAAAGCTGGCTGTGATCTTCAGTGTGGAGCAGCTGCTGCGTCACCTGCAGCAGGTTTTGGAAACCCATGAGGTCAACTGGAAACACGTCCTGTGCTTCTTGTCCACTTTGCTGGTTTACAACCCCTGCGCCCCGCCCAGCCTCAAAGGTAAATACAAGGGAGCAACTGGCCTTTAGTGATACGTTTATTCTTGGATTCAAATTTTAAATTGCAGTATTTTGTGTGGTCAATAAATGGCTTGTTTCTACTCTGTTTGTGCCTCCGTTAGAGCTGCTGTCCAGACTGCTGAGTTCTGCATTCGAAAGCTACGACTTGGAGAACATGATAACTGCCTTTTTGTTGGCTCGGCAGGCTGCACTGGAGGGGACAGGCATCTTCTCCTCCTACAGCGACTGGTTCAAGGTTTCATCTCAGTTTTTAAAACAGCAGGGTTTTAACCAAAGAGTCTCTTAAAGGATAAGGACGGGGTTATTCTACATTTCTCTTTTCGTCAACAAATGGCATGACATGAGCAAAGCCAACAACGTGTTCACCCCTCTCTCAGCACTGTCTGACCTCCCTGCGTAACCCCATTGATTCCTACTAAAGACATAAATTTCCTGGTCACAAATACACTGCTTAAAAAAATGAGGGAACATCAAGTCAGTTTAACCTCAGGGATAACAATCTGTCCATTTAGGAAGCACAAGTGATTGTGAATCAGTTTCACCTGCTTTGGTGCAAATGAAAGTGACAACAGGTGCAATGGAGAGGCAACAGCAAGACAAGCCCCAAAAATCAGATGGTTTTACATGTGGTGTCCACAGACAGTTGCTCTCTCCTGATCCTTCCTCACTGATTCTTCTCTAGTTTTGTGTTTTGCTATTGCTATTGTTCTGGTAGCATGAGGCGGTGCCTGCAGCACAATCAGGTTAGTCCAGCTCCTCAGGATGGCACATCCATACTTGTGGTTGCAAGAAGGTTTGCTGTGTCTCCCAGCACAGTCTCAAGAGCATGGAGGAGATACCAGGAGACCATGGTTCTCTCTTAGAGTCTGGACACGCCGTGGTGAACATTATGCTGCCTGTAACATCATCCAGCATGAGCGGTTTGGTGGTGGGTCAGTGATGATCTGGGGAGGCAGATCCTTGGAGGGTCTCACAGACCTCCATGTCACAGCCAGCAGTACCCTGACTGCTGTTAGGTACAAGGATGAAATCCTCCGAGCGATTGTCAGACCTGACGCTGGTGCAGTGGCCCTGGGTTCCTCCTGGTGCAGGACAAAGGCCTCATGTGGCCAGAGTGTGTGGGCACTTCCTGAATGACGAAGGCATTGATGCCATTGACTGGCTCTCACGTTCCCCTGACCTAAATCCAACTGAGCACTTATGGGACGTTATGTATCGGTGCATCCGACAGACTGTCCAGAAGCTCACTGATGCCCTGATCCAACTCTGGGAGCAAGTCCCGCAGGACACCATCCGCCCACTCATCAGGAGCATGCCCAGATGTTGTTTGGAGTGAATACAGGCACGCAGGGGCCATACACACTACTGAGTCACATGAGTTGCTGTGATGAAATTCACAAAAGTTGGATCAGCCTGTGATTTCAGTTTTTTACTTTGATTCAGTGTGATTGTGAATCCAGCCCTCAGTGGGTTGATGATATCGGTTTCCATCGACCGTTGTTACATCATTTTGTTCTCAACAAATTATACAATGTCCATGAAGATTTTCAACTTGAATAATTCCTTCATCAAGATCCGATGTGTAATTCAAGTGTTCCCTTCATTTTTGAGCAGTGTATATAGTTTAATTTATTTGTGTAGGGACAGAGGAATAAGATATATCAGGCTTGTTACATACTGATTAGTTAGAATCAATTCATTTTAATGCCTCTGCGCCGGCTGCAGTCAGAGCCGGAGGCATATTGTTTTCAGGTCGTACGTCTGTCCGTCACATTCTTGTGGTCACGATATCTCATTAAAGCCCCGACAGAACTTCTTAAAATTTGGCATAAACATTCACTAGGACTCACAGATGAACTGATTAGAATTTGGTGGTCAAAGGTCAAAGGTCACCTCACAAAACACAGCAATTATGACAAAGTTTTCATATGCTTCATATTTTCTATGACTGTGGATAATAAGGGATGTAACCTGAAACTAGTCTGAGAGGAGGAGGCAGACGACCACGAGGCCGTTAATTATTGTTATTTGTTGAAAATGAAAAAAAGAAAATTCTATAATATTCTAGTGTTTCTGAAATTGATCACCTTTTAATTTTCTCTGTCGTTCACTACAATCCTAAAAAATTCTTAAACAGCGTTTATTACTCTATAGCCAGTGTAGTGCTGATTAAAGTGCTCATGTGTAGAATCTGAACATTGTGACTTTGGCGACTAATGGTGGCATCAAACAGACATTGCTCCCCGTTGATATAGTTGCAGTTTTAGTTGTTCACAGATCTCACATTCCACACATGAAGTGCCTTGCTCTGACTTTGCAGATGTCCTTTGGTGGTGGCAGTGGCTACCACGCAACAAGTAAGAAATCTCTGGTGTTCCTGTTGAAGTTCCTCTCGGACCTGGTTCCTTTTGAACCCCCACAGTACCTCAAGGTGACGTTCAGCAGGTTCTCATGTCACTTGGACATTATTGATACGTTACACAGTATATCGTCTTTTAGATCAGACCGGCCTGTAATGATCTCTGTGAGCAAACACAAAGTAGTTGTGTGATACAAAGGAGGAAAGATTCATTAATGTAACATAGTGAAATACATATATAAAATAGAAAAAATACATGTGTTCTATATTCTGTATGTGAGCAAAAATGGTATAATAATTAACAACTATTAGTGTATTTGGAGTAAACCCTGCTCTGATCACCCAGCTTTGATTTTTTTTAGACCTCATCCTGTCATTGTCCCCTGGTAGGTTCATGTCCTCCACCCTCCATATATACCAGTGAAACACCGCAGCCTCCTGATGGAGTACACCGCTCTGGCCAAGACCAGGCTGGCTGACCTCAAGGTAAGAGCAAGGGTAGAAATTAAAACTCCTACATCAAGGAATTAGTCTTCAATACAGCATCACAATTCAGCATTATTTAGAATTTCTCATACTGAATCTATATAACAGAAACACAACATAAGATTATTATGGTTAGTCTCCTTGATAGTGACTCTTTAAAAAGAATAGAACTTTGCCCACTGTCTAATGTCTACTACTTTTCTCCACTGTGGTGTGTGTGTGTGTGTGTGTGTGTGTGTGTGTGTGTGTGTGTGTGTGTGTGTGTGTGTGTGTGTGTGTGTGTGTGTGTGTGTGTGTGTGTGTGTGTGTGTGTGTAGGAGTCAGTAGAGGACATGGGTTTATATGAGGATCTTTCTGCTGCAGGTGGAGCATCAGCACAGGTAACAGTGACAGTTTTGAGTGTTGCCTAATCATAAGCAGCCGTACAGGAACATTGCCTAAACAATTTTCCAACAAGAGGCTGAATTTGAATCTAACCAGACATTTGATGCCAACTTTGAGCACTCAATGGTTAAAATGCTAAATGCTACTCTACTAAAAAAAAGAGTACTGCTATCTTAGCTCCAAATTCCTAAACACATGGAGGTGTTTACACTCTCTTCACTCAGCTGGAAAAACTCTAATGTAGATCAGATGATCAAATGATCAGTCCACATTCTCGGTTTACTCCTGTTCTTATGAGAGACACCTCATTACTGTCTGCACCACAAATGTGGGACTGAAGTGGTGGGACCAGTGCCTGACAGGTAAATGGAATCGTATTTAAGGTGTCATATTATTGTTTGTAGATTTTTGTTGTCTGTCATATAGGGTCATAAATCTAAAAGGACAGAAAGATGAAGACAGTGTAACAAAGTAATAAGATTTTTCTTTCTGCTGTGAAGATGGGTTATTCTACGTTCTGGATGAGTGGTCGGTGAATGGTGGGTTAATAACAGTGTAATATATGTGTGTCTGCAGCCTCAGTGTCAGGCTGCTCAGGATGTGGATAAGGCAGTGTCTCTGTTTGAGAGCACAGGAAGAATCTCTGCCACAGTCATGGAGGCCAGGTATGCAGTTAGATTATCAGCTCACCAGAAGCACATACACATAACAGTATGTGAAGGTACTAAAAAAAAAGATGGTACATTTGCTGTTTTACCTTCTATGAAATGATTCATGTAGATTTGAAAATGAAATGAAAGACAGAGACATGGAGAGGTTATTGACACCTGTGTCCTCTCACAGTATTTTCAGAAGGCCGTATTTCCTGACACGATTCCTTCCTGCTCTGCTGACACCCAGAGTGGTGAGCCTCTTCACCTTACATTCATACATGGGGAGGATGCCTAATAAAAAATGTTGTTGTCACAAATCTATAATTAAAGTTCACTTGTCCTTTAATTACAGCTTCCTGTGAAAGCTGATACTCAGATGAGTTTCATAGAAGCTTTGAAAAAGTGAGTTATTATCAGATGAGCATAATGTTACTTGTCTTTGTCAGTGTTCACACATACAGTATGCATGCATCAGTTTCATAGACGCGAGTTGATATAACTCTAATTATCTACCAGTGTTTCTTCTTTTAATAAATTGCATCTGAGAGAATAATTGCTTGTCAATACCAATAATGATCGTCTGTAATGATTTGATCGTGTAATTTCATTATTATGATGGTTGTTTTTTTCTGTATCCAGAGCAGACAAGATCCCTGCTGCCCAGTATTCATCTTATGTGGAGGCCTGCCAGAGACAGAGACAGCAGGAGAGTGGGTATCCTTTTTCATACTCATTTGTTGTTTACTCATGTATGGAGTCATAGGAGTGCCATAAAAGAGTAAATCTATAGAAGAATAAGAATAAATGTGGAAATATAAAAACAAATAACCAAATGTAAAAGAATAATTGTAAGATTTTCTATTTTATTTTCACACTTATTTGTGAAATATATATATATATATTATATTATTTATTTATTTATTTTTTCCACATATAATAATCTTTTTTGACTTTATTGATGTGGTTGGTTTTCAGTTTGCTTTACAGTAGTTTAGCAGGTTTACAGAAATGAAAATATTTAACCAGGAGTAAATGTTTTATTTCTCCTCTCTTATCATGACAAAGTTGTCGCTCTAATGTTGCACATATCTGAGAAATGGATGAGTACATTTACACCGCTGTGTGTTTTCAGAGAGCGCTGTGTGTCTGGACGTCAGCGATGATCCTCTGGAGGTCCTGAAAGTTCAGCTGCAGGAGTTCACAGAGCTGGTGGTTGATGGAGATGATGGAGGTAGGCGGAGAGAGGAATCACAGTAACTCACACACAAACACACACATGCTTTGTATTCTGTAGTCAAGGCAAAGACTGCATGATATGATTTTAAACAAAGAGAAAAACCTTTCATGATATGTATACACTGGAGGAGTTTCTGTGGTCTTTATGATTGTATGGAGCATTGAAACTTCAGCAACATGCGTATCCAAATATCAGTGTTAGCTTTTTGTTTTCTGTTTGTGTTCCTTAATGTCAAATAGTAGTCAAGTGTGGTAAATATAGCCAGTTGTCAGACATCTTCAAATCAAGCAGGTTGTTAAAGATGTGTTTCCTACTTCATGTTATGGCAGTATTTTCTGTAGGGGGTAAAAGGTTTCGGGAGGGGCAGCTGGGCCGCAAAATATACTGTATATAGTGGAAATACGGTTAATGGTGGTGTGCATTTTCATCTAGAAGATTCTGTGGGATTTTTAGATCAAGTATATATTGTGTAAGATGTTGAGTTTCTTCCACAGTCTGTCAGACACCCTCCCTGACTAACGCTGAGTCCGATCTCTTTGAATCCCTCTTGTCCATACATGTCATGTTGGTCATGTGTCCTCAGAGATGCTGGCCCAGCTGTCGAGGATCTCACACACACTGAGCGTCATCTTCCCCGGCCGTCCTGACGAGCTTACTGAACAAACAGTCATCAAAGTTCACATAGACTCTCCTCTGGCCCCTGAACTCCATGTCAAAGTATTCACTGATGAAATACATTGTCTTCTTTATTTTAATGTTGTTATATTGCCAGTATGTAAATGTATTTGATGATGAAGCTCTCCCTCATACTCTCAGGTCATCAACATGATCCTGAGAAACTTCTGCCAGTGCCTGTTAGGCGCTTCTCGAGCAAACCCTCCTGATAAGTGAGTGGGTCAAATGTTTTGGAGGTCAACAAATAATAGAAGATGAATTTGATTATTGCCAGGAATTGAAAAGAATCACACATATGTATGGAGTGGTATTTAGTGTCCTATCTACAAACACCAGATGTTTTTCTCCTCTCCAGACAAAGCCTGTGGGCCTCCAGGTTCGTCACTGTGCTTCTTGGTAACACACAGCTGCTCTCCAGCCTCATACACAGACTCTGGGACCTGTTTCATAACCAGGTGCATTAAACGTTATTCATCTTCTCTTTGTGTTTGTCCGTCACTTCATGTCTGTGGTCTCTCTATTTTTTACATCTCATGCAGCCTTACTCCTCCACATCAATTTGAATCAGTACATTCACTCATCAGTTTTACAAACCTCTTCTGTCCGAAGGTGTCATCACTGAGCGCTGCACACATACTCGGTCTGGCAGCTTTTGTGGTCCACCTCCACGCCTCCATGTCCCACAGTCCTCTGGTTCAGCTGGTCCCGCCCATTCTGCCCGGAGCAGTACCTGTTGGAGAAGCTCTCAGCTCAGCGCTGGACTGCAGCACACACACTCTCATGCTCTCCTGTGTCAGGTGAGGTTGCTTTTTATAGGCTGATGTGAATATTGATGCATGGTGACTCATCAGTAGGTCTATGACGAGTGAAAAATATCTCTCATGTAACTATTGAGCACATCACGTTTTGAATGTTTTGTGATAGCGGCCATCTGATCGGGCTGGAGCTGGGACTCACAGTCTTCTTTGGTCCTGTCTAGGTTGTGTGTGGCAGCTGTGAGTTACGGGCTGTGCAGAGGAGACTCACTGCCTCAGCACCAGCAGCAGGACTACATCCTCAGCAGCCTCTATAAGAAGGTATCACTGTCTGTTACTCGCCTTAATGTCATTCATGCCTTAATGTTTGCATGTGTTTTATAAAAATGCTGTAAGACTCATGTCATGGGTTAAATATTTCCACCATTTATTTGCTGAAAAGAGAAAAGATTTGACAAAGGAAGAATAGAAAACGCTGATGTGTTACCTAAAGAAAGCGATTATGTGTGTCATACTGTATAGGACTTTTCACCATATTGTCTCCAATCTTTTGCCAAAAGGATGATGATATCTGTCACTTCCTGACTCTTAAAACAGCGTCTGTGGGTCATTCAAAAGTCTTAAAAAGTCTGAAATTAAAATGAAGGAAAATAAAGTCTTAAAATGTCTTATATTTACCGTAAATGTGTTGTAGGTATTAAATTTACAGATAGTGTGTATAAGAATGGTAGAAAAAAACAAAGCCAATAAGCCAATAATAATTATGGTGTTGCGGTTTCATGTCACTTGTTCCACGCTGTTGTCGCTTTGTTAAAAGACCAAGCTTAGTTTTTAGGTCTGCAGGTACATAATTAGATCATTTTTAGAGAGAAAAGAAAAAGTCATTGTGCACATTGATAAGGGCTAAAAAGTCTGCACTAAAACCAGATATTTTTTTCCCCCTGATTATTTAGAAATGAATATGAAATTCTGTAGAAGGATGTAGAAAATGCTCAGTAGTAATAGGAAGTAATAGTTATTTCTAGCAACATGCAAAATGAATGGTGTGGTTCTTTTAATACTGCTGCTGCAGGTGTTTAGATCTTTTACTTCTGTGTTTCTGTTTTACTCATTTATGTGCTGTTGAACTTCCATGACCAGCATGGACGGAGATTTCTACTCTGCCTCTATTTTTAAAACATTGTTTAAAGGAGAAGAAAAACAAAAGTCCTAGTTAAAGAAATCATTTCAACATTGTTCGGTCTTAATTTTTATTTATTGTGGTCTTAAAAAGAATTGATTTTGATTTTTAAAATGGTGCAGGAACCCTGTAAAACTTTTCTGTCCATTACCACAGACACAATTGAACAGTATTTCTGCATTCCTTTGTTCTAGGACTGCAACTAACAGAAAATTGTCTAAGGCTTTGTGTTTCTTTTACTTGACTCACAAAGCAGAGCACAACAGGTAGAGTGAAAAAAGTTAGTTCTTTATTGTAAACTGGTTGTTTGAGTTGAGTTTTTGGCAGTAGGTTGTAGATGTCGGGAAGGCGGGAGCTGCTAGCAGAAGATGGAAGAGCAGTGCAGGCAGACGAACATCCAGAAAGGCTAGGCAATGTGACAGGCTGCAGGTTTGCAGGGATCTGGACCTGGGTTACCGAGAAGTCTGAAAAACATAGGGCAAAGATACTCGAGCAGAGGTCGGCCGTAGCATTTATACCACACAATGTGACTGAATGATCTGGTGGAGAATGAAGACATGAGCGGGGCGGGTGGGCAGGGCAGGGCAGGGCAGGGCAGGGCAGGGCAGGGCAAGGGCAGGGCAGGGCAGGGCAGGGCAGGGCAGGGCAGGACAGGACAGGACAGGGCAGGGCAGGGCAGGGGACAAACACATTAGGGAGTGGGGAAAGGCCTAATCCTAGCAAACTGACTACATATTAATATTTCTTTGATCAACTGATGGACTATAAAGTGTCCAAATAGTGATACATGTACATTACAGTCTACCAGTCTTACATTTTATCATAGTAAGAGTCCAAAACCAAAGTATTCAGTTAGTGATGATGATATAATGATTTAAAACAGAATTGAGCAGCAGATTCTCACATCTGAGAAGCTGGATCCACAGAATATTTGGTCTTTTTCCTTGAGAAACGGTGAAGAAGATTTTTAAATTTTTAATGATCAGTTTTCTGTCCATTGACTGATCAGTTCATCTTGTATCAGCAGGTCAACTGTTACATACAGCTTGCTACCATCACCTTCCTGTATCCAAATGACTGCCTTGTACCCTCACTGATTAGCACCTTTAATACTAATCAATAACATATCATATTGTAATATGATATAATATGATATTATATTTGATTATAATATAATAGTTTATTACTTAAATGCTTCATGTGTCTGTGTGTCTGTGTTTAGCTTCTGTACCTCATCCCGAGACTGTTGCCTGAGACCAGAAGGACTCCCGTCACTGCCGATGGTCTGGTGGCTGAGAACCAGGAGGAGAACCTGCCGGGCCTGTGGAGCAGTGCCACAGACACCAACAGCACCTGGAGGAACACAGCTTGGTATCTGTGGAGGCACACTGCTTTCCAGCAGCTACAACACATACCAGAGTATCAGGTGAGATGGAGCCCAGTGAGGTGCTCGTGTGTTTTCCTGCTTTGAACGAAGCCTCTGCTCAGTGAACAGGTGTATCATACTCAGAGCAATCAGTAGCTTTGTCACTTCAATTACTATGTTAAATGAAATTGACTGATGGATTGATCTTATTGACGGAAAGTAATTATCAACCTTTGTTGTGTTTGTCAAGTTGTTGTTCTCTGAATGGCTGGTTAAAGAGCTCAGAGTACAGAGAAGTGAAGACGCCCTGTCTGACCCAGAACGGTAAGGCAGGAAACACACACACACACACACACACACACACACACACACACACTCTCTCTCTCTCTCTCTCTCTCTCTCTGCTATTAGACATACAATAGATATAAAATCAATATACACATAGTAACACAACCGTGTGTGTGTGTGTGTGTGTGTGTGTGTGTGTAGTCAGGAGTACCAGCAGTGGGCCTGCTTGGAGTTGTACTGGTCTCGGCCGGAGGAGCAGGGAGGCTGTGGAGGAGACATGAAGAGCCTCTGTTCTCATCTCCTCTGTGCCATCATGGACCACCAGTTCAGGTGGGTGCACATATTCACGTAAACAGTATCTTGCATGTTAAAGGTAATTACTCAATACACACATGGGAACTTGTTATTATGAATTATAATAGAATGTGTCAAAGTCTGGGTCAAAAGAAGTCTTTTCAATAGAAGCCGTCCACAAGAGGAAGCATGAATGACACCTGAAGAACATGTAGTGTAATGTTTTTACTCATTAGGTATAAAAATGTGCTGATGTCCAAGTGTACTTCAGCACACTTGCAATCTTTGGTACTTTCATGTTGGCTTCATATTCAGCCTCGGAGGTTTCCTCTTGGTCAAAACATTGTGTAGTGTAAAAACAAAAGCAGCACAAAAAAGATTAAAATTACAGCAAACACAAAGCCTGAAATGTCTATGTTCAATATAAAGAAAAATGTAAGAAGACACTTATTGATTGCTTGTACTTATATGTGAATATAACAGACTTTTCTCCTCTGTTTAACCTACTGTAAGAAAAGTAAATGTACATTATTGTTTCCACCTTAAATGTAACTCTTCTGTGTATTTTATGTTCACAGTGACCAGAGCGTGATGAAGTCAGATCACAGAGTGTCAGCCACAGGGACCTGTCTGCCAGACATCCTGTCCAGATTACAGGTGTGTGTTCACTGTGTGTGTGTGTGTGTGTGTGTGTGTGTGTGTGTGTCACAAGTTAAAAAAAAACAGTTTGTGTGATGTTTGGATTAAAATACTGTACATTCATAGTGAGCTGAGCTAGAAAGAAGTGTTCAGTAAGGTAAAGTTGAATCAGAATCTGAAAGAAAACCAATCACTGTGTGTAGGAGCTCGTCTATGAGATGGAAGTGACCAGCGTCTCTGGCGGCTGGAGCAACAGAGCTGATGTGTGTGACTTCCTGTTTGAGTTTGTGTCTCAGAGATGCTCCTCTACAGTGAGCTCAGCTTCACTGAGTGTCAGCTCCGAGCTCAGCCTGCAACACACACTGAACACATGGAACAGGTACACACGCACACACACGCACACACACACAAACACAAACACACCATGTGGATTATCTCATTTTGTGTAAAGCCACTGAAACCTTCCTGTGCATGTGTGTGTCTGACAGAGTGCTGCTGGCTCTCCCAGCGGTGCTGTTTGTCAAGGTGAAGGCTGAAGGAGGGAGGACGACTCTGGACTGTAACACAGTGATGGAACATGTCAACCAGCATCAGGTGAGCGGCTGAATCAGATTTTGATACGTTTCTCTCCCGACTCTGATCAGCTGTTTCAAGAAGTTCAGTGATTGTGCGTGACAAATTTTTCTGACTTTGTCTGTTCTTCCTCTTGTCCATCAGAGGAAGGTGTGTTCTCCAGCCAGCCTGCTGCCACGCCATGTAACAGCACACTTCCTGAGAGTGAGAATCACTTCACTAAAATCTAAAGATCAATAAAATCTATGATATATTTCTCACTGTTTTTTATAGAGCTCATTATCATTATCATTATCATTATCATTATCAAAGAGCATGTCTGCTGACTGTGTTTCCTCTCCAGGGTGTGTTATGTGCCAGTGTGTGTTGCGGATGTCCCAGGACAGAAGTGAATAAGGCCTGGTCTCAGATCAGTCTTCACTGTCCCCTGCTCCTGACCTCCACAGTGGTACTTTCTGTTCTCCACACAGCAGCTGAACTTAATTAACATTTACATGCTCACTTTGAGTCATTCATTGGATTCAACCAGTATTTACAAGGGCCAATTACAAACACTGATACTTCAGGTCTTTTGCGTGGAAAACATTTTGATCTCAATGTCACAGAAGATTTATAAAATGAATGATGGCAGCTTCAGTTTCAGGGTCCTGCTCACTGTCACTTCAACCCTACCAACAAACTTAGCAGGTATAAGCAGGTAAACCCGCTAAAAAAGCTGGTTAACCTCTTTTCCACTGCCAGATGAGTTTGCCTTTCCATTCAGACTGAAGACATACACAACTGCAAGGAGTGACGTCATCACATGCACATTACAGAACACACACACAATGCCGATTGAACCCTTTTCCGTTGCCGGCAAAAGCCCAATGTAAGCGGGTCTTAGCGGGTTTTTTTGACCAGTGGAAAAGGGGTTTAAGTAACACCTGTGCCTTTACTGCTCTGACGAGTCAAAATATCTTCTCATAGCTGTTACTCTGAGCCGGTACTAAAGGGAGAATCCACCGAAAACATTGTTCAAAAATATTAATCTATTAGTGATTGACCTTGAAATTAGTGAGGTTTGAAAGAATATTTTTCTTATTCCTGTGTCTGATGTTCATTCACCTCCAGAACCGCTTTATTCAAGGTTTTAATCCATTGAAATACGTTATTCTGTCTCTGCACCACTTGGCAAGCCACTGTTTTCCATGGACTCTGTAAAATCTGCCAGTTTAGTTTGATTTTTCCTCAATTTTTGAAGAATTTCCTCAAATCAAGCTTAATTTTCTTGGTTCTCATGCAGCATCTTTCTATGTTGTTTCAAGACATAGAGACTAACTCTAGAAGATTCCTAAGGAAAATGAAACTACAGTGTCAAAAGTTGGAAGGTTTTCACCCCATTATTAGTTTTTATAAATGTAAATCTTAAAGGTTCAATATAAAAATTAACTGACCTGCTGAGACTGGGGTAACAGGGAAAAATTAAAGCTTTAAAAATTTAGTTATCAGGATATAGTTATTGCCTTATTTTGAAAATTTCATATCATGAAATGGTTATTATCTTGAAATGTTTTTGTTTGTGTGTGTGCGTGTAGCACTGGTGGGAGTGTCTGTCTCCGGTGCTGGTGTCGCTGTGGAGTCGTGTGTGTGATGGAGAGCCTCTACCAGAGCAGCTGCAGCTCCTCACTGACTGTCAGCTGTGGGCACACAGGTCAATCCTCACTCTGTCTCTGACTTGGTTGTAGATACATGAAGACGTTTCTCCTCTCTTCCACAAGGCTTCTGATCCACCTCAGTCCATGTCATTCCTCAGACATTTAACTGTCAGTGTTCTGGTTCATCCAGCTTCTCGGTGTCAGTTTTTCTTTCTGGTGGTTTGTGTGTGAGTTGGCTCCCATTGTGTTGACTTTTGATTCTCTCTGGTGTTCAGTTTAGAAAATGGCCTGTCATCACTGCCTGTGCCTCAAGCTCCAGCTCTGCTGTTGGCCTCCAGCCTGCGCTCTGCCTGGCGAGGTCGTGGGGGGGGCAACCAGGGCTTCAGTGCGGCCATGAACATGCTGCGACCAGAGAGGGACACACAGCACCGACAGGTGAGAGTTTAAAACTTACTCATACTCATGTTGGTCCAAACCAACCTGTGTTTGTACATTTGTTTCCATTCAAAACCTTCATGTACACTAAGCTACAGTTATTATAATGCTATCATGATGAACAACATTGAATTTATGTCATATAGGTACAGAATACACGCTGTTTAGGTCAGAATCTGCTGGAACCATTATCTTTTGTGGTGGTTTAGACACACCAGCTGACCCAGACTGACCTCTGATCAGAGGCTGTTTTCCTCTGTTTCCATATTTACCTGCTGCTGTCTCATTTCTTCTTCTAGGTGCTGGTTTTCCTGCTTTTCCTGTGTGTAAACGACTATCTGTCAGCACTCCTGTGTCCTCAGGTATCTGACCACATGCAGCCCCGTACAGTATCCACCAGCAGGTTGTGTTGAGCCTTAGGTTAGATGTTGTGCAGCAGTTGGGATTTATATGCAGTTACAGAGACAGGTTTGTCCTGGAGGCCGAGCATAGGTCAAGAAACCTCAATGACAGAGCCAAGATGGATGTTCCTCTCTTTTCAGGCTTCATGCTAAGCTAAGCTAAGCTGCGTCATATTCAGTGTACAAATATGAGACTGGAGTCAATCATAGCAATATGGATTTTATTTGTATCGCACGTTTTATTACTAGTAAACTCACAATGTGGTTCACAATGAAAGACAAAATATAAAAATATAGACATACACATGAGAAAATACACAGCAATAAAATCAACACAGCCAAATAGAAACTCCTGCCACAGATGTAACAAACATGTAACAAACTGTACAATGAAGAAGTCCTGACATGCGGCTCAGAGAATAAGCTTTGAGTTTGCTTTTTTGTCTCATCTAGCGTGTCTCCAAAACTCTTGAATATTCCTTAAAGATAATTTAAAGATTTTAACCATTTATTTGCAGAGTTCACTCTCCCTCAGGTCAAAGTTCATCATGTTTACAAAGTTTAAACTTCCAACAAAACACTGAAACAATATGACACAGTAAGACCTTTGAACATAATGTTTGTTGTTGCTCCTCCCACAGCTGAAGGAGTAACAGGTTTATGTTTTTTTCTTTTTGTCTCTAGGAGAAAAACAATCAAACAGCCAGGAGTTTATGCACAGACCTTCTATCTGTGCTGGTGGACTCTGCTGATTGGCTGCTCATCTTTAAGCCAAACGGTACAGTGAACATCTTCACACCTCAGTTCACTCCACATGATCAGCCTTTCTCGGCTGGTAGTGAACATCAGTTTAACCTGCTGGTCATCATGTGTCTGATTAAATCTAATGTTACACTGACATGAAATGATTTTGTCTTGTGTATATTTTGCTTTATAAAACTCATGTGCTGCATCTTTTCCCCTCCAAATCTAGAACAAGGTGTTTATCAGTCAGTTACCATGGTGATATCAGATGAGTTTACCCGACTGATGCCTTGGGCTTTCTACAGGTAAGCTTTCAAGAACATCATTAAACATGAAACTAAACAGGAAAATTTCAAGCTTTAGATTCACTGTAGAACTTCTTCTGCTCACATGGAAATGGATGATGCAGGATCCAGATCTGCCACTACAACACCCCCCCACCCTGAGTTTGTTTCTGTTGCCAAGTACTGCTCATTGTGGGAGCTGTTGGGTTTCTCTCCATAATATTGTAATATTGTACTGTAAAGTGTCTTGAGTTGTTGGTTATGATTTGGCACTACACAAATAAAATTGAATTGAATTGGTCAGTCAAGCAATAGATAGAAAGTTTTTACAAATGATGTAACAAGTGCAGCTTTTCTAGCAATCGGCCACTACATATTCTTATTGCAACTGTACTTTGTAAAACATATATATCGTGCGTGCGTGCGTGTGTGTGTGTGTGTGTGCACGCTCCAGCCTGCTGCTCCAGCAGAGTACTGAGCTGCTGCACAGAGCTGTGCGTTGTCCAGGGTTCCTTCATACTGCTGTCCTCTGCTACATCCGTCTGCTGCAGCTGTTCCTGGAGGGGGACACACCTACACCAGCCGTCGAACCCCCTGAAGAGCAGGTGACTGAGCCTCAGGTGATAGTTTGTACTCTCTGTTCATGTCAGACTGCACTCAAACCTGTCACACTGCTCTGAAATCAAATATATACATTGTATTGTCAGTTGGCGCCTTCTCAGATTCTGAAGCACACCAAGCAGTTTCTTCTGAGAGTGATCTCACAAATGTCTCCTGCTGCTCTGTCCTCCAGCCAACTCAGACAGGTAACCAACACACCTGAACACCTGCATTTCCCCTCATGGTAAAATCTTCCATTCACAACATTCACTGTTCTCTTCACTCTGGTGTTTTCTCTTCATCACTTCTCCCTGTGGGGTCTCTCTGTTGGTGGGCTTCCTGGTTCAGCTGGAGTCCCAGTGTGCAGACCTGGACCCAGAGGTGGCAGCGGCTCTCTCTGTGCACCTCAACCCTCAGAACTCGAGCCCAGAGATGGACTTCCTCTGAACAGCTGAGGACTGACACTGAGGCAGAGAATCTGGCTAAAGACTTATCCGCTCCCCTGAGCTTTAGAGGTGTCTCTTTGACGGTCATTGTAACTGACTATACACTCGGTTCTGTTTGGTGGTTCTTTGCTGCTGCAATCCAACAGAAACATGTTCCTCAGTAATATTTACTTCACTGTAAAGTCTAAAAAAGTGTTGATACTCAGCTTTGTAAAAAACGCCTACATTTTATTTACGTCTTTTTGTACATAATGCACACACAACTTTACACATGTACATCTGAAGCCCTTTTTGTTGTTTACAATACAGAGATAAACTCTTAAAAATGTACTGAGCACTGTAATAACTTAAGAACAAAAAACTCACCTAAGAAAACTGAACCGTATGTTCTTGGAAATCATTTTGCACTGTGAGGAGGTAACAGGCCATTTTTTACATGTATTTGGATAACAAGAGTATCACATTATAGGAATTAAAACTGCATCTATGTAGGTTACACAGTCATTAATACGTGGCTGCTGCTCTGAAATAAAAAGCTCCATTTGGTTCATAGGCAGTGTAAAATAATCTGTATCAGAGGCACCAGAAGTGGTTGTTTCTTTAAAAAATTATAATCCATAAAATTTTAATTCAGTCAAATTTTTTGATACTATTCATGTTTTTTCAGCAATAGCCATTCAATATATGAACACTGTAATTATCTATATGTATGTAATTCAGTTTTGTTGATATCAGCCTTGCAGCCTTTGAACACATCAGAGATATTAAGTTACTGCAAATACAAACCCAATATTTCCTACTGCTAATGCTTCACATTAAAAGCATTCAGCGGTGGAAACGCCGGTTGACTTTTATTGTGAAGCAGTGACAGGAAACAGTGTATTTGTCACAGTGCTGACTGCAACTGTTCATCAAAAATGCGTCTACAGAACGAGTCATTTTGGTTGTTTTTAGACATCAGATTCATTGTGAAAACTGTTCGGGGTAATGAAGAGTCAGGAGCAGCCACAGCGAGCTGTTAGATAAAGAGTTGCCATATACGTCCAACTCCTCAGCCAAGTAACAAACTACTGGCACTGTGTGCAGACTTAACTAAATGTTTGCCTGGCTGCTCTGTAAACAGAAAAACCAGCTGCTCTTCTGTTGTATTTCTAAGTAACTACTCATTGAGAGTAGTATTACCATGTTACCATGGTAGCAACAGGGGTCACCAAATCAGACCGAAATAAAATTTTAAGGATTACAACTTTGAATTTCTTAAAATCTGTTAGTAGAATATATCTTACTGTGACAAAGTTACAGCCTTCACTCTCAAGCATCAGGTTACACTGCAGCGCCTGTCAGTGATACACGTGTTCCCCCAAAACAAGCTAAAACCTAAACATGTGGTTTCCTTGGTCGGAAATTGTCCTGACAATGAAATAAATTCATTCTGGAATAAGAATCACAGCCGACCATGAGGTGGCTTGATGCTAACTGTCAGTAGATTGGTCACTATCCACTAAAATGAAACTTCTGTTTCGGGTCCCATCCCAGTCCATGAAGTGAATGTAAAGAAATGAAAACCACAGTACAGGTTGTCAGAACTGGTCCCTGTCCCACAGTTTATGTACCCCTGCAGCAGACCTGGACCTGAACTCCCTGCTGTCATCTGTCCTGGTCCTGCGGAACCACCTCCCCGGTCAGTGTGATGGTGTGCAAGTCAGAATACGGCTGCTGCTGCTGGCTGCCGCCTCTCTGAGCCTCAACTTGAGTCAGTGGGTGGACCATGGACATATGGACATTCAGGTTGTGGGGTTTCTCAAAACGCTTCCCACATATCAGGCATGCAAACTCCAGGTCGGCCTCTGCCTTGTGTTTGGTCATGTGGTATTTTAGTGACGCTCGTTGTCGACACTGGAAGCCACACACCTCACACCTGCAGGAGAGAAACAATTTGAAATGAAGAGCGTTTCTAATATGTCATGTGTTTTTGTTTTTAAGAATCATTCTGCTGATTTTATACATGAAGTTTAGTTGTAGTTATACAGTCTTGTGTGGCTCTGGAGCAGCTTTGTCATGTCTGAGAGAAAATCCCTGATGTGTTTGACAGAGGTATGAAGGGTCTAATATGAGACACTGGTACACTGCATTATTATTTTTAGAATTTGGGCTATACTAGGGAAGTCAGGATGTGTCAGCCTACGCATTTTTAATTTTGAGCTTTATTTATATTAAGTCTGTCTCTTGTGAATCTGTCAGATTTATGTAATGTACTAAATTGTTGGAGTGCCTGGTATTAACATAGGGTTAGGGTTAGCCTTCAGTGATCCAGTCACAAGTGGTCAGTGGTCAAAGCATCTTTGGTGCATTCACACCTGAACTTAGAGCTGAACACCTGTGATCAGATCACCTGAGACGGAGGTTAATACCAGGTCTGAACAGGGCCTGAGACCACATTCAGAGGTGGTCTGGACCACATGTGGACACATTCTTCTAGCAGTGTGAACGTGAATGTGTCCTGGACCACACTGAAGGACCAGCTCCTCTACTGACGTCCTCTGTCACGGTCTGATTAGTCCCAACACAGTTTATAATGAACCGGAAATATTTTACTATTTCAACTGGATAAAACCTGATTTCACTGTAGAGCTACGATTCACTCAACCCCTCCGTGCCTTGTTCGCTCTCTTTCTCTCACAGACACACACACAAACTAATAGGCCTACACACACTGACAACAGACCCCTCTGTTGGATTGGTTAAAAACAACAACATATACCCGTTTATTTACATATAGAGCAGGAAGTGAGATCTAATCACAGGTGGTCACTGGAGACGCATTTCAAATCCAGGTGTAAACTGACAAACGTAGAGCTGACCACTTGTGATCAGATCACTGAAGACGCATGTTCATGCAGGTCTGAACAGGGCCACTGTTAAATCTGTTTCTGAATAAATTAATGGTGAGAAGAACCATGAAACATGGAAGAATCACACGAAGAATCGGTTCATTTCATCATGTGGTTTAAATTAAATATAATAATTGAAGTTTTGAGATGGCAGTACTCACTGCAGTGGCTTGGCTCCTGAATGCCTCATCTGGTGAACTGAGAGATGCTTCCTCTGTTTGAAGGTCTGACCACACTGGTCACAGATGTAGTTCCTCTCCTCTGGAAACACAGAGGGGACAGACATTAGCAGAAGCTAAAAATAAACATGAAAACATGACTAATGCTCTGCTGATAAAACACTGTCTAAAAAACAAACTAAAACCTTTGTTGACCTCACCTGTGTGGATGAGCTTGACGTGTCGCTGCAGGTAGCGGTCGATCATGAAAACCTTGTTGCAGCCAGGATGGGGGCAGGGTCGCTCTCTCACCTCCTCATGATGTTCCTTGATGTGCTTCTAAAAATCCACCAGAGGAGAAACTAGACTTTGAAACAGCCGGCTTCATACAGGTGTCAAATACCAACTGCTCATTCATTTTTACTGATTCATAAAGTCGTGTATAGTTCATTGTAAATATGAGCAGAGCACGATAAGTCAACACTTTTTCACCAGCAACACAGTAACTGAGCTTTGTAGAGTCATGCTGCACCAAAGAAAAACTTTGCTACACAGTACTCAAACTTCAATGTGTTTGTTCCCTCTACAGTCGTGAAGTATGTGGAGCAGTACAGAGGACAAGAAGCGTCTCCTCTTGGAGTGGAGTAGATTAAAATATACCATGAACTATGCACTATATATATACTATATCCATGGTTCTATACACCATGAGATATAATTATTTTACAGTAGAAACGGAAGTGAAATTAGCTTGCTGTAGGCCAGACACCCAATACTATCCTAATAGTAGTATATTGATCCAGTTACTAAACATTTAGTGACATGGTGTCAGGGTCTGTGAATTCTGACCTTCAAACCGTCAGGAGCTCGATACACAGCGGTACAACCCTGATACGGACACTTGTAGATGTTGGGCAGCTCCTCTCTTAAAACAAAAACACAACAGAAGTTTGTTAATGTACTGTATTAGGCATACAGAGCTACAACCACTGACTAAAATGAACTAAAGCAAAACAGACTGAAAACAGTTTAACAAACTATAATCTGTTGCTTCCAAGTGAAATTAATAATAAATTACACATTTAAATAAAGTTTAACTTGTGTGTTTAAGAAAATGCAGGACTCCACTTGTGACAAATGTGTCTACACACCCTTTAGGTTTGAACTTGTTCTTCCAGCCAGGTTTGGGTCCAGGTTTCTTTTTGATTTTTGGCTCCTCTGGGGCCTTTGGGCTTCGTCTTCTCTTGTTGGAGACAGTCACCCTGCGAGCTCTGGGAGGGGGAGAGACTGACACTGAGTACACACACAGTACTTGGGTTTCTGTCAGCACCCATTCTGAGCCCATCTCTGCTCTTTGGTGAAGAGTATTGGTACACACCTCTTGTCTGAGTACGGCTCGAACAGCTCGTCGTCTGACAACCCTCCTTTTCTACTCTCCTCAAATTCATCCTCAGAGATGACCCTGGACACACACACAGCATCATCATCATCATCATCATCATCATCATCATCATCAGCATCATCAGCATCTTCAGCATCATCAGCATCATCAGCATCATCAGCATCATCATCAGCAGCATCATCAGCAGCATCATCAGCACCAGGACATTGAAAAGATTGTGAAGAAACTGAGTCTGTTCTATTGTTAGACAAACAGCTCAGGTTGCCACTGACTATCCTTTCACTTTACAACTTTATTCTCGTAATATATTGACTTTATTCTCAAACTTTCAGATTTCTTTATGTTTCCTTAATGTGGCCTTAATACTCCCTCATACCCACAAACTGGCAGTTATAAAAAATGAGAAAAGACATAATCAGATGAGCTGTGTGACTCACCTGTCAGACACATCACTGTCAGCTGTCCTGTCCTCCAGCTGGGCCAGAGCAGGAGACAAAGGCTCCTCATGACCTGTAAAATCTAGTTGAGAAAATCCACAACCATGTGAGTCAAGGATTCATACAGACAAGGTATTTTTTCAGTCTGGCTGGTGAATCCATTCAGGTGAGAGTGGACACTAAATACAACACAATTCAGTTCAGGTTTCAGCAAAAACTCAACATGATAAACTTCATGGAGGTTAACATTTATTGTCTCTGAATTAACTTGAGAATGTATAGAAAGGCCTGTATTTATTGACAATTGAGTCAAATTTTATATTTAATTCACCATAACATACTCAGAGAGGAGTTTCATTTACTTAGCCCACCCTCATTGATATAAAAAAATAAAAACCTGTCAGTGTAACACAATACAATTCAATAGCACCACAAACTGCAGCCTCCTAAATGACCAGAACAGTTTGAACATGAAGTGAACATTATAACCTTCATGAAGGTGAAGGATTTATTCAGCACTCTTGCAGTAGACTGTGTTAGTTTTAGCCAGGTGTTCCTACTATACTGCTAACAGAGTCTGTATCTGTGTTAGGGGAGGGCAATCGTCTATATCTTCATATTATTATGTTGTCATTACCAGCAATTCAACTAGAGACTCGAGTCGGCTGTTAGAAATAGACCCAGCATGTAAAGATACCTGAGCAGGGAAAAGAGTCTGTGTCACATGTGCCTCACGGACCCATGTGGAATCAAATGGTCGCAGTATGCATATGGAGATACACTGGAACACCACATTAACAATGTCTACTTCCTCCTTTGCTCTCAAACAGCCTCAGTTCTACATGTCATGGATTCCTCATGTTGTGTTGAAACTGCATCACATCATTTCTGCTGATTTTTCAGCTGCACATTAAAGCTGCCAATCTCCTGTTCTACCACATCCCAAAGGTGTTTGAAGTTCACTGAACTCACTGTCCTGTTCATGAAACCAGTTTGAGACGACCTTTCAGCGCTTTGTTGACATGGCACGCACCCTCCTCTGTCTGGATAGTAGATCATTAGAATGACGTGAGAGAATCGGTGGCAAGAAGGGATGAACATGGTCACCAACAATAGTCAGAGAGACTGTGACATTCAGACCATGACTGTTTGGTATTAAGGCCCAAAGTGAGACAAGAAAACATTCGTCTTACCATTATACCACCACCAGCCTGCATTCTGAGAAAAAACTCTGAGACTGTCGTGGAGATCAGCAGTTTCAGAAAACCTCAAACACGCGTCTGACACCCCAACAATCATGTCACAGTCAAAAGTCACTGAGTCACGTTTTTCCTCATCCAGATGTTTGATGTGAACATGAACTGAATCTCCTCACCTGTATCTGCTCTATGCACTGCTGCCACATGATTGGCTGACTGGATAATTGCATTGAACAAACAGGTGGAGCAGGTGCGCCAACAGTTTGCAAAGTTTGCTTTACACATAAAGAGAGAGAGAGAAAGAAGGATGGAGAAAGAGTGTGTCTCTGCTGCTAATTATAGCAGCAACAACTGGTTGATTAATTGACTAGTCCATTGATGGAAAATAATCTGAAACTATTTTGCTGATTGATTAACTTTTTGAGTATTTTTTTTAATCAAATGCCCAAAGTCTCTGGTTGTAGCTTCTTCAATGAAAAATGTGCTTTCTCTTATGTCATTGTAAAGTGAATATCTTTGGTTTTGGACTGTTGGTCAGACCTGTTCTTAATATACTAGTTACACACAAACAATGTTACAGAACAAACTAAAACTATAACTTACTGGGTCAACTTAAAGATGATCTAAACCAAAATATATTTATAGAGTGAGAGGTTGCATTTCAACAATTCATGCTAGACAACAAAAAACCCCACAAACATCCATCACAGTTCCTCAGAGGGAGAAACAGGCAGTGCTGGACATGTGCCTCTTCAAACATTTACAGTTGATGCTCCTCCTCCTGGGATCACAACTTGTCAATTGTCTCACCTTCAGTGTTGCTGGCCCAGTCAACCAGTGCTGAGCTTGAGTCTGTGCCATGACTGTGTGGAGACTGTGTTGATCCAGAGTGCTTATACTTCCACCTGGGGTCCTTCCATTCCCACTGGGCTGTTCTACTTCATCTTCCTCCTCCTCCTGCTCCAGTTCATCCTCCTCTGACATCACTCCATCGGCCATTGCCACTCCCTAACACTCCACTGCTAAAGTTCATTGTGTAACTGGATTATAGTGACTGAGTGATGCCATGATGTACATTGTACTGTGACCATACAACCCACACACGGCCTTAAAGAGCCCCACAGCACTGGCCCTTCACACACCTCCTTCAGGTCGGGGCAGGAGCAGGCAGCAGGCCTCTCCGTGGTGGTGAGCCAGGACACCACCAGACTGTGGAGGCACTTAGAGTCCGAGGTAAAAGGACGGTGGTGCTGAAAGAAAACAGCAGAAGGGTCAAAAGAGTTGCAATACAGTTGACCTGTATTTTATGTAATCTCTGAAAGTAAAATAAAAGAATGCTTTTATTTACTTATTGAACCTTGATTTACTGATGACTCGGGACTCTTTCTTTCCTGAAAAAGAAACAACGAGCTTATATTTGTTGATTTTCTGTCTGAACATTTGAAAATACTGCAATTCACACACAATTTTAAAGTCACACTAAGGTAAATTTTTTATTGGACTAGGGCTTTTGAGGTTTCTTTCCCAACTGGGGGAGATTGACTCTTTGCAGAAACCTGATCAGGATGCTGTGGCACTTGTAGAACTTGGCATGGCATTTCTTGCAGATAAACCCTCGATAAACGGGGGTCACGGTTACTGGACCACACAGTTGCTGGAAAATCTGTGTGAATAAAAGGGGTGAGGGGCGGGCGTTGATCTCCACTGTACAATATGATGGAAAACTTGAAC